>NC_050459.1:53104049-53261517 GCF_903995425.1 Onychomys torridus
TTGGTAGATACATTCTAAATTTCTATCTTAATAATTTTCTTTTTGTAATTTTCTACTTATATTGAAAAAATACAGAGAAAAGGTAAACTTGACAAACTTACCCACCTATCACCAGTCTATTAGAAAGTATAAGTTATTTATATTTTTCATTCAAGTTTCTCCTCATACTGTGCTGTGTATAGCAGATTTAGTATGTGTAATACCTATTTTCTCTTGTCAGTTGGCTTGAATACCTACTAATGTTTGTATCTGTAAAGTACAAAGAAATTGGAATCTGAATGTTCTGAATGTGATGTTTCTCTCTAGATTTTGGACTGGTTTGTGCAGATATGTTTGGCTTTGAAGCATGTACATGATAGAAAAATTCTTCACCGAGATATAAAGTCACAGGTATGCTCTTTATAATCTGTCACTAATAGCCAGCCCCCCCCTTTTTTTTTAAAGTCCAGGGTCTCAGTTTTGTTCATGTTAGCCTGAAACTCTTGTAGCCCAAACTATGGTCCTGAGACCCTAGCATCCTGAGTGCGGGGATTAGCAGTGTGAACCTGCAGGCCAGGCCATAGCTTCCCCATGACTGGAAACGGCAGCCTCTGTCCTCCACTCCTTCCTGTCCACTCCAATCTCTGATGTCCCCCGTGCGTCCCCTGGAGCAGCTCTTCCATCTCTGTTCTCTGCTTCCTTGATTGACGCCTTTGTTGGGATAGAATAAATCAGATGTGTAGAAGTTAATTTTGTTTTGAGATTTTGCATGTTTGTAGTTGACTTTATTCCCTTTTCTCTAATTAATGAAAATTTGGGTATCAATTTCTGCATAGGAGATTATTTTCCCACAAAATTGTAAGATACGGTTCATTTGTTTTTTGGTATCAAGAATTGACATTCAGAAATTTAAAGCCCACGGGACAGGAACAGAACTGACACCTACAGGTTGTCCTCTGACCTTCAGGGAGATGCTACAGCAAATGCAGACACACGCGCACATAGACGCGTGCGCGCGTGTGCGCACACATACAGACATGCACACGCACTCTCTGTGTATGTTTACTGATTTTAGTATATGTATATTCTAATTTTTTCCCTTCAAACGAGTACTGCATGCCCATCCCCTGTCATACCTGTTCCTCCTCCATGTAGACCGTGGTAACCAACCACTGGTGGTCTTGCTGTCTGTATATCTGTATTCTGTATATTGAAATGAAACTCAGATAATATGTGCTTTTAGGTATTAAAACTGGATTATTTGCCTGGTGGGGTATTCCACAAGTTAATCCCAGCACTCGAGAGGCAAAGGTGTGTGAATTTCTGAGAGTTCTAGGCCATCCTGGTCTACATAGTGAATCTCAAGCCAGCTAGGCTACACAGTGAGACCCTGTCTGAAAAGCAACACCAAGGTGGATTATTTGTCACTTTTGGAGTTGGGTATTGAGATGTGTCTCCTGTAAGCCACCATGGCTTTTGAACCTAACATACAGGTGTGGGTGAGCTGGACTTTAGATCTCTTTCCTATGCCTCCTTAGTGCCAGGATTAGGGAAGCATGTTCCACCATGGCAGCCTTGGTTATTTGACTTATTTTTTTGTACAGTTGATTTGTAAATTCTTTATTTTCATAAAGTAAGTTTCTTTTCAAATATATATCCGTTTTCAAGTGCGGATAATTTTCTCTTCCTTATGTCATCTATTCATTTTCTTTCATTAAAAGGTCTATTTGCATTGTGTGCGCGCATACCTGCTAAGGAGTGCAAGCGGAGGCTAGAGGACAGCTTTCAGGAATTGGCTCTCTTTCACCTCGAGGATCTTGGTTGTTAGATTCAAGTTGCCGGGCTTGGTAGCAGCCACCTTAACCAATTGAGTGATCTCACTGGCCCATATTTAGTTTATTGACAGTGTCGTGTGGTACACGATTTTCTTAGTTTCAAGAAAGTCCAAATTTTCTTTTTGGTTTTTGTTTGATCTTATATCTAAGAAAAAATTGCCTGCCTCAATAGCATGACAATTTATTCCTGTCTATAGTTTCAGTTCTTAGAGTCTATAATCCATTTTGAGTTAATTTTTGCATATGGGAAGATAGGTAAGAATACATTTATTCTTTTTTATGGGGATATCCAGTTATTCTATAATTTTTAATTGGATTAATTTTTCTGAAAACCAGTGTCTCATAGAAGTAACTGGACTGAAATGATATTTCTGTTCTCTCTCTTTCTCTTAGAACATATTTCTAACCAAAGATGGGACAGTGCAGCTTGGAGACTTTGGAATTGCTCGAGTTCTTAATAGGTAATATAACAGCTTTAAGCATTGTTTTGATATAATGTCAGTCAAATTGAATCTGGTATAGTGCGTATGTAATTATAATATCTCTGTCTTAAGCTTCTTTAACAATTTTATTGTTCTAGTACTGTAGAGCTGGCTCGAACTTGCATAGGGACTCCATACTACCTGTCACCTGAAATCTGTGAAAACAAGCCGTATAATAATAAAAGGTATTTAAAATGATACTCCACACATGATGTATTTGATTTAAACCTTTGTCACACTCTACTTAGTAGCCTTGAGAATACTATTCTAAAATCAGTAATGTGTGTGTAACCATGTATTTCTTTAAATTGTTAGCATCTGATGAGATTGTTAGCATATGTAAAAACACTTTCTCACTGGGAGAACTCAGCAAAGAATCACTTTGTCATAGTTAGGGACGGAGTGCTCTGGTCCTTCCTTGTCTTTGTCATAGTTCTCTCCTATGGAACTATAGCTAATAGTATAGAATGCATGCTAGGTTCTCAATAAAGACACCAAGTTCAGAGGAAGATGACTAACATCCTTGAATGCCTTACCTGCTAGTCATCTAAGCTGCTTGGAGATTATGTGGCACCTTATTGAGGATAGTCCAGTAATTGAATAACAGTGACCTTTTCCTCTCCTTTCCAACTGAAAGGTCCCAACCAAGAAACACTGTTTAGTTTGCTGTCATAATTGATTATAGTAAATTAATATTTTTCATTTTGTAATATTTTAAAATTTGAGTAAAGTATGTTGAATTATGCAAAATAAAAATAAATGGAATGAATTTTTATGCTATTCTTTTAAATATTAAAATTCCTTAATGAAATTTTGAAGTAGTTGCTTAGGCAGCCCTTATTTTTGTAATTTGAGATAGTCGCTTTTATTATCTAATTTGAAATTTTGAGTTAAAAAACACTTTATATAGAGTACATATTTTCCTCAAGGTTTTCCATGCTATTTTTTTGCTAAAATGAAAAAAAAAAATTAAATATATTCTGGTATTAAGGAGAAATTTCTCACTTTTGTCTTGCCAGTGACATCTGGGCTTTGGGCTGTGTCCTTTATGAGTTGTGTACTCTTAAACACGCAGTAAGTAAAAGTTCTGATGTCTCCAGGGCTGTGGAATCTTCCCCCACAAACATTGTTTCTCATGCAACAAACAGATCTCACTTCCCTTTGTGTAAATTCATTTACTGTGAATTTGATGTTTTTCCCTAATGCTTTTATTAGTTTCATTCTAGCAAGCTCTTTGAGAACACCGATATTTAGCTGGGTGTTGTGGGAAAGCCTGTAATTCCAGCGTTAGGGAGGCTGAGCACAGAAGAATTGCAAGTTCAAGGCCAGTCTGGACTAGATAGCAAGATTTTGTGTGAAAAACAAAAGAAAAATTAAGTTAAAAGCATCCAAATTCTTTGAGTTTGTTATTGGAAGTTAAAGAATTTTAGTTTTTGTAACAACCAGAGTGTTTTTATTAAAAATAAACTGCCAACAAAGAAAAGAAAAACAATAAAAGAATTTTGTTCAGTGTATTCTCTAAGGGGTGTGTGTGTGTGTGTGTGTGTGTGTGTGTGTGTGTGTGTGGTTGTGGGTGGTGTGTGTACTTGATAATGGGAGTATGTACATGTGCTGTGGGTGTGAGGTTGGAGCTACCCAGTCTGGCCCAGGGTTAGTGTCTGGTGTCTCCTTGATTGCTCTCCATCTTTATTTTCTGAGACAGGTTTACAGAACCTGCGCATCATTTTGGCTAGATTGGCTTTAGTGAGCTTTAGGGATCCATCTGCTTCCACCCACAACTCACCCTAGTGGAGAGTATAGAACCATCTTTTACATGTGTTCTGGGGTTCTGAACTTACATCTTTGTGCTTACACAGCAGGCATTTTACCAACTGAGATCTCCCTAGCCTCTTACCAAGTATTTCTATCACAACTAGTAGCCTTATTTACAATTTTCACCATTGGCATAGTTTTGAAATATATTAAAAGGGGAGAATTTTTGTCAAAATATATTGAATCTTAACTTTTTTTTTTTCCTGGAGCTGAGGATTGAACCCAGGGCCTTGTGCTTGCTAGGCAAGTGCTCTACCACTGAGCTAAATCCCCAACCCTTAACTTCATTTTTATACCCTCTGTTTTTTAAAGCCTGTTTCTCTCACTGATTAAACAGTACTGTATTTTCAAACTTCAGAAAATAAATAAAATTGTAAAGCAGTAAATAAGTACCATTAAGCAATTCTAACAAGAAACAACTGTTTATATTTGTTTCCCCCTAAGCTTTGTTCTAATTTAATTTCTAAATTGAAATACTCATCTCCAAGAATTTGCTTATATTATATGATCAGTTTTATAGCCTGTTTTTATTTTTAATACTCTTTTATTATTGCTTGTTGGTATTTTTACATTTATATGAATGCATGCATATATGAAAGTGTATTGCATTTATATGAATGCACATATCGTTGGAGGTCAGATGAGTGTGTCTGAAGGCTTCCTTGAGCTAACTGATGTGGGTGCCCAGAACCAAACTGAGCTGCTCTGGAAGAGCAGAAAGCCCTGGACATGGCCTAAGAAAAAAGTAGTTAGGAGTTCTTTTATATCTTTACTTAGTTTGCCCAAATGCTTTTCCCTCAGTAGTTATTTTTTTCTTCAAGTTGTTAGAGCAGAGGCAGAGGAAGCCAGGTCTTAAAATGAAAATCACTAGGTTATGTAACTATTATCTTGATCATCGTTATGTTTTATCAAATCTTTATTAATATTTATACGTCTACTCTTGGCATGTTGCATAAACAGTTAGATTTTACTCTTACAGCAATTATACTATTTTATTTTTTTTGAAGACAGCCTTTTGAAATTATAGTTAATTAGGTAAAGTTTGCAGAAAGTATGCTAATTGCATTACCTGGGAGAGGATTATATTTCTATTCTGTATTAGTGGGAAAGGAACTATTGCTCATTACTGATAATTCCCATTTCAATTTCTTTATTTTTTAATACGTGTGCATCTACTTTCTGGATTTTAGTTTGAAGCTGGAAACATGAAAAATCTGGTATTGAAGATAATATCTGGATCCTTTCCTCCTGTGTCTCTGCATTATTCCTATGATCTCCGCAGTTTGCTCTCTCAGCTATTTAAAAGGAATCCTAGGGATAGACCATCAGTCAACTCCATATTGGAGAAAGGCTTTATAGCTAAACGGATCGAGAAGTTTCTTTCACCTGAGGTATGTGTCAATGTTAGCCCCAAAGTTAAACAGTGAGGTTCTGGTGCCTAACAGAAGCAGTCGCCACAGTGCCTGGGCTGAGATGCACTTCTCTGACTACATTGGTGATTCTTTCCATACCCTTGGTTTCTAACTGAAATCATCAAACCTTTTCATGCTTCACTTTTCTTATGTGTAAGCTGTGAGCTAAGAGATAAAGCCGTATTGTGGGGTGGCTGTGAGATTAAATGATAATGTGCATATAGCGTTCAAGGTCTAGCACATACATGTTCAAAGTAATTACTGTATATTGCCACCACTATTGTACTAGATAAATATAACAGCATAATTTACATGATTATGACTGTATTTGACAAAATGGTTGGAAACCATGGTTCTGTGGGCATGTATAAGTGAATATTTTCCTTTAGTGTTCAAATATAGGTACAAAACCTTGTGGAGATAATTGAATTTAATATGACAGATTTTATTAAAAAAAATTTGTCAAATCAAATGGCATAAATTACTCAAAAATGTGATCATCTGAAATTGGAATTATTTTTCTTTTCATGTTTATTGTGGCCTTTATTAGTCAGCATTAAATTCTTTTGTAAATAAGATATGTAGCAAAACATAACCCTATTGCTTATATATGCTTCTGGTTTAACAGAATATTCCTTAGAACAAATGTTCTTCAGAAAACAAGAGATGCACATTTAAATAGTAATACTAAAAGAATGCATTAATAAGTAAGAAGGCTAACTCAGCTAAGAGCTTGTATAAAACATAGCAACAATCTCTGAAATGTGGTGTTTTACAAGACTTCTTTGTTAAAAATAATTATTTCAAAGGATGTTTAGCTGCAATGTACTGTTACTCTTTTGGCAGCTACCAGATAAGAAACAAAGGCTTCATTTAATCTCACTGAAGCTACCTCCAACTTGCAAATGTCATTAGGCTGAAACACTGGAATTCACCTTCCTGACTATGAAAGGAATATTGTTAAAGCCTCAGTTACAAAGCATAATATGCAAAAGGGAGGCAGATTATGACTAATAACAAATAGAGTATTTAACATTACTTGTTTGGTATGTGTAGCCCCCATTCCTTACTGGTATTTAAGCACTACTCGAATTTATGAAAACTTGTATCTTAGGAACATAATATCCATTTTCTATATATCACTTCTTTAGCATTCAGATGAGGTGCTTTGTGCTACATCTTTAAGGCTATAACTTTGAAACCATTCATGAGCTTTAACATCTGAGCTATTTCCTCTAGTATCATTATAATCTATATTGTACAAATTTACGTTTTCTTACCACGTTGCTGCAAACCTGTGAGTCTTCTCCTGTGAGTCTTCTCCCTCAGCCTTGTGAATTCCTGGATTACAGGGCAACTTTCACTTTTGAGACCATAGTTTTTTCAATGCCATTGGCCAAAATTAAAAAATTACTAGGGCCCGGTGCTTATCCTTGTATCCTGATAGATTGTCATTAGGAGTATAGTCTTTGTCTAGTAGAGCTCTCTGTGAGGATGAAAGTCTTCCATATCTGAACAGGCCAACATCACAGCTTCTGGTCACCTACTGAATACTTAGAATGTGACTAGTGTGACTGAAGAACTAAATTAAGTTTTTAATGGTAAGCTTTTAATTCAGGTAGCCACATACTGGTAATGGCTCTTAAATTGGACAGCTTTCCCATAACTTCTCAGAATCTTCTTGAATTCTGTATGTACTATCTTTCAATTCATCTGAACATTTATAGAGAACAGAAAGATCCATATTTGAAGAACTGAAGAAATTATTCAATTTGAGGGCAAGTTGAAGATCATAAAACACCCATTGAACCAGGTGTAGGATACAATCCTATAGTCTCAGCTATTTAAGAATTCTTGCCGGGCGGTGTTGGCACACGCCTTTAATCCCAGCACTTGGGAGGCAGAGCCAGGCAGATCTCTGAGTTCGAGGCCAGCCTGGGCTAACAAGTGAGTTCCAGGAAAAAGGCGCAAAGCTACACAGAGAAATCCTGTTTCGAAAAACCAAAAAAAAAAAACCAAAAAAAAAAAAAACTCTTGAGGCAGGAAGATCTCAAGTTCAAGGCAGCCTGGACAACATAATGAGTCCCTGTCTCAAAATAAAAAGCTTTAAACACAAAAAGTGAGATTGGTGTGCCATATAGAGGCCTCAGGATTTAAGTCATTGATAAAGTGCTTCCCCAGTATGCAAAGCTGGAGTCAGTGTCAATTCTCACAGGAAACGGAACCGATCCCTCTGTTTTTCTGAGAAACATAGAGGAAAATAATGCCTGCTTTGCCCTGAATTGCCTTTGAACCAGACTTGTGCTCATGTTTATCTTCTATTGTATTAGTTCATAAACGCAGCACCCACAGTCTCCTGAAGGACTTTGCTGGGTTCATTCTTCACCATCTCTGTGGGGAATAATCATTTTGTACACTGTGAAGATGTGTCTTTGTCAAGGCACCTTCTGATTGGTTTAATAAAGAGCTGAATGGCCAACAGCTAGGCGGGAGTGGATAGGTGAGACTTCCAGGGAGAGAGAGAAGAAGAGGAGGAATCTAAGTGTGAGGATTTTTCCAGCAGATTTGGAGCAAGTTGGACATACATACTGAGTGAGGAGAGGTAAAAGCCACGTATCAGAAAATAGATTTATTAAGCAAGTTAATTTGAGTTATAAGAGCTAGTTGAGGACAAGCCTAACTTAAAGGGCAAGCTTTCATAATTAATAAGCAGTCTCTGTGGTGGTGGTTGGGGACTGGCCATGCGAAGGTAGTCGACAAGAAAGCTTGTTAGCGTCCCTGTTTCAGTAACTGAGGCGTCTCCATAGACTTCAGGTGGTGGTAACACCAGCTAGTATTGATGGTGGTGTTCTGAGACTGAGTGCTGCTGCCAGAGGGGAGCTATAGAGAAACCATCTCGGGCTGGAGATTTGTGCCTACTGGATGTCTCGTCTACTGTTGAATATTCTTTGTTAAAAGAGACACTGTAAAAATATTTATCCGGTGACGTGTTTGCAGATGAGTATGAACTCATTGCAGGTGGTAAGGTGATTCACAGTAAACTTAGAATAATGGTGTTTCCAGGAGAGTTTCTTTGGAAGTGACTCTTGAATGGTTTTGACATAAATGAGGGCTGTGGATGCATAGAGACTACATTGATCCTCCATAGATGTTTTGTTAAGTTACTAAGAGATGAAAAGGCCAATAACGCATGTGCTGTGTATTAGTCTAGCTTGAGAATGAAAGACCAGAGAAGTAATAAAAATACATGAGTAAGATAAGCAGGCATAACCAGCTGGCAGTGGCATATGCCTTTAATCTCAACACTCAGGGAGGCCGAGCCAGGTGGCTCTCTGAGTTCAGGACAGCCAGGACTACACAGAAAAACCCTGTCTCAAAAAAAGGGGGAGAAAAGATTACCAGGGGTGTAGATGGGTAGCAAGAGGAGAATCTGCTGGTTGGATTACTGTATTTTAATTATTCAGTTTATCAACATCTTTATGACCGGAAGAAAAAATACATTGTGATTGACGGGTCATTTTTCTTTGCTTAGGAAACTGACTTGTTTTTGTTTGGTTTGGTTTTTCGAGACAGAATTTTACTGTGTAGCCTTGGTTGTCCTGGAACTCACTCTGTGGACCAGGCTGCCCTCCAACTCAGATCCACCTGCCTCTGCCTCCAGAGTGCTGGGCTAAGGTGGGTACCACTACATCAGAGGTGATATTTTTTTTTTTAACATTTTTTTCTCTCTCTTTCAATCTAAGCTTATTGCAGAAGAATTTTGTCTAAAAACATTTTCAAAGTTTGGACCACAGCCTATACCAGGTAACTTATGTTTGATGTGAAATTTTTCATCTGTTTGCAATACTCAAGATTATATATACTACAAATAAAGATAGAGAAAATAAATTGGGATGGTTATAGGCTAAATTTAATCTAAAGGAAATAAATGTTAAAGCTCTTACATTTAGTTATATATAATCATTAACAAAGTTTGTTTTCTGTGTTACTTAGATGTTTTTACCTGAAAATTTATTAAAGCTTAGTTGATGTTTTGAGAATATTATCTAGAATGTTATAAAATGCCCCACTAAGGTGTAGATCTTTATGTAAAACATTTTTCTTTGAGAAATGTTTTATACTTTAAATTTTTTAAAAATAAATTATTGGGAGGGCAACCATTTTATTAAAGGTAGGTTTCATTTAAATTTTGTCCATTGACAATAGAATATTTGTAGTATTGTGTATGTTTCATATGTTATGCATACATACACATCTTTGTTCCTGCATAAATTTCTGTTCATTCACTCCATTTTAGAAAGGTACAAAACATGCTCTACATTTTGGATTTGGATAAATTGATAAAACAAATAACATTATAAAAACAACTCCTGGAAATGATACAATAATGTGTACTCAGGAAGACCAGCTGTATTTAGATTTTTCCCCTCTAAAGTGCTGGGGATTAAACCCAGGACTTAAATGGTGATCATCACATTCTTTATACTTCGATAAGTCTGTGTTGGAATTAGGAAGGAAAAAGTTGTTGTATAAGGAGCTGGATAAATGAAATAGTCAATAATATAGGAGTGAAATAAGAATGGCGTTACGGATGGGCTTGCAAATGCTTTGTGGGTTCCACCACCTTCATTAAGCTAGATGTGGCCTCAGCGTGGAACCTGAGAAGTCATAAAGTGAGGTAAGCACCCCCTTCCCTTATAGTGGATGGGAACAACTCACGTCTTTCTCTTGAGAGTACTCATCTCTAGGCTTGGTGCCTCCAGGCCTTTTTTCTGGTGTACCTAGCACTTCTTTTGTTTTTTGTTTATTCACTTTGTTTGGTTTTTTGTTTTGTTTCACTTTGTTTTTAATGCAGGGGGATCTTTTTTCTGTAGGCGGGTTGGCTTTGAACTCACAGAGATCCAATTGCCTCTAAGGTTAAAGATGTGGACCCAGCTCTTTTATTGTTTTGATAAAATTAGCCAAGTTACAGAATTGTGACTTCTTAGAGTTCTGTTCTAATTTGATCATACGGTTGAATTCCTCATATTTCCTAGTTTATGGATCAAGATGTTTTGGAAAAACTTTACCCTATCATAGAGTATCACATTATTATCAATATAAATTGCTTCTGAATCTCTACTATGACATCCAATGACTAATAATATTTTCTATCTTAGGGTTTCCTACTACTGTGTTAAAACACAATAACCAAACAACTTGGGGAGGAAAGGATTTTTTTCCCTTATATAGTTCCACTGTCACAGACTACCCTCTAATGAGGAAGGGCAGGAACTAAAGCAGAGCTGAAGCCTGGAGGCAGAAATTAATGCAGAAGGCACGAAGGCATGCTGCCTGTTGGCTTGTTCTCCATAGCTTGTGTAAGCTACTTTCTTATAGTCCCAGCACCACTAGCCCAGAGGTGTCATGGCCCACAATAAGCTGGGCCCTCCCACATCAATCAAGAAAATGAAAGAGAGGCTTGCTCACAGCCCAGTGTAGTGGGAGCATTTTCTCAGTTGAGGTTCCCTTTCCCAAAATGACTCCAGTCTGTGTCAAGTTGGCATAAAACTAGCCAGCACAGTTTGATAAGAGTTGACTAAATTATATGAATAATGTGTTTATAAGGATTTTTTAAAAGAAAAATTACTTCCATTTTAATATATACTTTCATATTTGATTTATTTTTCCTGTCATAGCATATGCACAATGAGTTTGCGAATATAAACAGTTTTTTTGTACACAATATAATATAGTGAACATTTTCAAATTTTTCTTTGGGTTTAATGGTAGCTTTTTATTGTGAACTATGATATAATATTTTTATTTTCCTCCTAAAAATGAATACTTGTTGTAAGAGATTTCTTTAAATTGTGTTAGCACATGACAGAAATCCTGAGTTAGAAAGTGGGATGGAAGCAAGGAAGCTGCTCCTCAGGCCATGGGGGACAACCAGACGTGACCGTACAGAGGAGGGAAATGGAAGAGTTGGGGGGGGGGGGGGCGCTATACAGACTATTTGACTTGCAACATTATTTTTTTATTGAAGTTGAGGGGGTTTTGTTTAGTTATTAAGCTCTTTGACAGTTTCATACATGTATGTAATGCATCCTATAATTCTCATACTGTACAATTTATTCAGACAACTCGATTTTTTTAGTATATTCACAGATCGCTGCTACTGTGCTCCATAGGTGCACGAGTGTGTGTGTGTGTGTGTTGAATATTATTTCAAGGTGTTTTACTTTTGTTTATGTTCTGGAACATTTGTTTATTGATGCAAAGATGTATTTTATTAAATTCACCTGTGGTCAGGAGGCTGAGTCAGCAACTAGCTGACAGGAAGTGGTAGGGAGGAGCCAGGGAAAAAGGGTTTATAAGGAGGGGTGAGGAGAAGCATGAGGGCTTTTTGGAGGATGTGAGCAAGGAGAGGAGGTCAGCCTCTTTAAAGAGCATAATTCCACCTTAACCTTTGAATCTTTAGTTCTTTAGAGGGACAGAGGTTTAGTTAACTTCTCTTTGTAACTTTGCAAGAGTTGGAGCTGGAGGGAACAGAATTCCTTTGGCCTGAGTAGTGGCGGAGTTACAGTGGTTGATTTGGACAGCTGTGGCTTAAGAGGCATCAACAATTTATAAAAGGACAGTTGGCACCCAACATGGGGTGCTGTGAGGTGGGTGGTGGTTTGAGTCATGCCCTGAAGTACTGCCCCTAGTAAGATAGCAGATAGCTGTTACACCTGCTTATGACCTTGAGGTACATGCCCCTGGGTGTAGCGGGAGGTGGGGGGGAATGCTGGTATGGAGCGGGGCAGAGCTCGCCTTAGAACTACATTGGACATTGCCTCACCCTTCCAAAATCCTATGAGAAATTCCTTTGTTCTGTTTTGTGAGTTAACCCCCTAATAAATTCCTTTGATCATTAAATAGATTCCATGGATTAATCCCAATAGCACCAGTCTGTGGTTGGTTGGTCTTTGGTCTTTTTGGTCTTTTGCGGGGAGCCCACCACCCAACTCCCAAATAATTCACACACGGCCTTAATGAATGCCTGGCCTTAGCTTGGCTTAGTTCCTTGCCAGCTTTTCTTAACTTAAATTATCCCATCTAACTTTGGCCACTGGGCTTTTCCCATTCTCTAACTTCTGTAAATCTTACTCTTACTCCATGGCTGGCTGTGTAGCTGGGTGGCTGGCCCCTGGAGTCTTCCTCCTTCTCTAGCTATTTCTTCTTTCACTCTTCCATCTCTTTTCTTTTTCTCTTCCCAGATGTCTTCCACTGTATATTCTTTCTGCCAGCCCTGCCCATCCTTTTCCTGTCTTGCTATTGGTTAGTTCTTTAC
This sequence comes from Onychomys torridus, assembly GCF_903995425.1. NCBI lineage: Eukaryota > Metazoa > Chordata > Mammalia > Rodentia > Cricetidae > Onychomys > Onychomys torridus. The sequence continues at coordinate 53,116,888 of NC_050459.1, forward strand.
TAGACCATCAGGTGTTTACACAGGCATAGTACAACAGCTTCATGGAGCTAAACAAATGTAACATAAACAAAAGTTACACCTTAAAAGAATATTCTACGTGTGTGTGTGTGTGTGTGTCTGTGTGTCTGTCTGTCTGTCTCCATGTGAAAGGGTGCCTGTGTGGGCACATATGTGAACCTATATGTATGCCAAAGAACAACTTCAGCTGTCATCCTCAGAAATATCTTTCACTGGCATGGAGCTAACCATTAGGTTATACTGGCTGGCCAGCAAGGCCCCAGGGATCTGCTTGTCTCTTGCTTCCCCATTGAGGAGTTTATAATTGCACACCACCACTCTGATGTTTTTATGTGGATGTTAGGGACCAACTCAGTCCTCATGCTTGTGAGCCAAGCACTTACCTTTGGAGCTACCTTCTCAAAACTAGGAGATTCTTCTTTTTATGTGTATTTTACCAGTGCTATTATCTTAGAGTTAGTCTTATTTCTTTAATTAAAAAAAGATACTTTCAATGTAAAGTACTTGAAGTATTGATATTTATTAATGGATGGAAAGAAACATTTGATTAAAAGTTTGTAAGGTCGTCAATGAAAGTACCATTCGTGAAGATTTTTGGAATTAAAAATTCAATATAAAGAACTACTGAAAAAGAATTGTTTGTCTTTTCATGCAGGTAAAAGACCAGGATCAGGGCACAGCTCCATTTCTCTTGTCCCTGCTCAGAAAATCACAAAGCCTGCTGCTAAATACGGAGTGCCTTTAACACATAAGAAGTACGGAGATAAAAAGTTACTTGAAAAAAAATCACCCCCCAAACATAAACAGGTAAGATCATTTTACAAACTGATTACTATCAAGTTCAGTTTGACCCCATATACTAAAAGCTCCATGAGTCATCTTGACACTCGATTAGTCTTTGGTTCCTTACTAAGGAATGTCGCTCTGCGTCCTCCATCCTCTCTCACTTAGGAGCCTTACAGCAGCAGTGGACAACCATTAAGTAGATACATTGAGTAAGCCGTGTAATACGAAAGGTAGTGTCATAAATGAAGTCCTCCTTGAAACACTTGATCATTTGCGTAGAAGTAAGTGATAGTGTAAGAAGTCCCTGTGATATTGTTGCTAAAACACCAGGAAATTTGTATATTTCAGAACTCGGTCAAATAAAAATCTTAGAACTGGGCTGGAGAGATGGCTCAGTGGTTAAGAGCACCTAGTGCTCTTCCAGAGGTCCTGAGTTCAACTCCCAGCAACCTCATGGTGGCTCAGAGCCATCTGTAATGAGATTTGGTGCCCTCTTCTGGCCTGCAGGGACACATGCAGACAGAGCACATAAATAAATCTTTTAAAAAAAATCTTAGAACTATATAAAGAATATGATCATCTATGTGACAGGCTCCCATTTCAGACTAAAAAAAAATTATGACATAAAGCACTGAGTTACTTGACTGGTATCATGGTATTAGTTGTAGGACATTGGTACTTTTTATTTGGAATTTGAATCTGGAAATTTTAATGTAAATCATTATTAGCTTATTTTAGGAATTAGCAATTAAATATGGGTATTGAGGAATATCGTATAGGAATGACAGATACAAGAATCAGCTGCCACTCCTAGTACTAAGAGAATACTCAAAGAACAAAAATTTAATTTAGTGAAGTTAATTCAGATCTTATTTGGGTAGGGCGTAGCTGTAAACCTATTTGTGATGGCGTCTGTCCACTGAGTTCCAACAGTCTGGCACTGGTAAAGAGGAAGCTATCTACCACAGAACGGAAGGCCACTGGAAAGCTGTCTGGATGTCAGTAAAGTGTACTAAGAAGCCAACTAGGTAGCTGACTGAGAAGCCTCCCAGAAGGTGGGCGGAATATGATTAGTGGTGCTGAACTTCCTGGGAAGCTGACTGGACACCAGCAGAACTCTGTAGGAAGCTGTCTTTGGGGTCCCGCTGAAATTCAGATGGAACCTGGCAGGATGTAGGTACACCATCTGCAAGGTGCCTGCAGGAGTGAGTGCCACTGTAGTGCGTTCCCACATGCTGCAAGCGGAAAGGAAGCACTGGGCAGAAAGAGATGCTCTTTCCTTCTGTGGTGTCTCTCCTCCATCGACTGCTAATGTGTTCATGAACAAAGGAAATGGCTCCCTGCCCAGCTGTACTAGTGGAAGCAGGGCTGTGCACAGGGCAGTGGAACTGGCATGCGGCTTTATCATTGGTGACCCCATTTCTTCAGCAGTCAACACCACCCTATCCTCTCTCTGGTCATCGTAGGAAACTCTAGCATTGAAGACACTCTCTAGGTTTTGGTCTTTAAATCTCCTGTGTCTCTGTCTCTGGTCATACCCTAATCTTCCCACTTCAACAGTTTTGGTAGTTTTTGTTTGGTTTTGAGACAGGGTTTCTGTGTATCCCTGGCTGCCCTGGAACTCACTTTGTAGACTAGGCTGGCCTAGAACTCAGAGATCTGCCTGTCCCTGCCTCAGGACTGCTGGGATTAAAAGAGTGTGCCACCACTGCCCAGCTAATTGTAAACATTCTTAATTACACCAGAGAATATCTTTGTAAAGTCAATCATAAAGAAAAAAGATTCTCATTAAATACTTTTTCCCTTAAGAAGACCCATAGCTTGTTCAGGCACTGGCTCAGGTAATCAAGTGTGACTGGGAGAACCAGCAGTCAGTGATTGACAGGGTCTTCAAGGGGGTCTTCAGGCACCTGAGCCACTCCACAAGGCAGCCTGTTAAAAGTAGATAATCATATACAGAGATTCTGGAGACAAGGGAATCTGGGGACCTGAGAAAGCAACATGCTTATCCATCCCTGCTCTGCAGAAGAGCAGATCTGAAAGGCTTCCGAATTCCCTCTAGCACAAGGGTGTGAAGATTTCTCATCTGCTCCAGGTAAGGAAAAAGATCTACGATGAGGTCAAGTGACTGTTGACACAGCGGCAGCTCCAGGATGCAGTCTAGATTTCTTTTTGAAGATCTGTACAGCAGAGAAGACAGGTGAATCCCAAATCTTCAGCTTTCTACTGCATAGATGAATGGAATCTTTTCGCTCCTGGGCCCACTGTAACAAGTATGAGTCACATTTATTGAACCTGCTCTTTATGAGTTCAAGATCAGTTACCACCTTAAAACGTTTCTTCAAAGTCTCCAGGTGGGGGTTCTTTATCAGGGCTCTTGTAGGAAGGCCTGGGAATGGCCAGGCAGACACCATGGCCTTCAGGATGTTTGTACGTCTGTCAGTGAAGGCCTCCTCAAACATCTCCGGGAGCAGCCCCACGGGCAGGTCCTCCAGAGTAGAAATGGTCAAGGCCTCCTCCCTCAGCAGCCTCTGTCTTGCCAGCTGCATGAGTGAGGGTGGGGCCTGGTCTCCCATCATGACTGGTTTTCAGGGATGATAATGCTGATCTGAACCCTGGTAACAAATGTCCAGATCCCAGCCCAGGGAGACAGTGACTCCAGGAGGCTCCAGGCTTCAAGACTGAGAGTTTGTGATTGTTCTGATACTTACATACTTTCCCCCACACCTCTCAGATGAAATCTGAAGTCTGATGACTGAGGCTCCACTCATTTCTTCTTTTGGAACTTTGACGTTGTCTATGTTGAGTGGATCAGATCTTTGAAGTTGACAAAGATGCTTTTTTCTTATTGACTTGTATTGGATTTTGTGAGGAAAATTTTCACGTAGCCCAGTTAGGAAGCTAGGATGACCTGAGTCTCTGTTCTTCCATCTTTCCCTCAGGAGTGGTGGTTGAAAGTTTTTACACCCGACAAGCCTCTCTACAGACGATTCCAATCAGGCCAAACTAGAAAAATCCCTGGTTTAAGGGGTAAAGTGCTCCCAGGTGATTTTCCAGCCACCCAGAGAAGTCAGGGAAGACCTTACTAGCACTAGGGACACAGAAATTTAATTTCTTTGACTTGCTATTATAACGTGGAAATTAAAATCATTAGAGGATCATTAGAAACAGGCTCATTGAAGTAAAAATTTACATTCTGTGTCAATGAAAAAGCCATTCAGTAGCAAAGGCATGCCTGGCCACATCCATTCCATGCTGGTGCTGAAGTGATAAAGGCCTCCCAAGACCTCCTTTTCATGTCTCATCTGCCACTCACGCTCCAGGGTTCTCGGATCAGCTGAGTCGGATCTCTCACCAGCTGCTGACTGCCTTCTGTGCACCTTCTTGGTATTGCCTGTCTGTTTCTGCTCCTCCTTTGGGGTGTTTTGTTTTTCTTGCCTCTTTTGGGCATAAGTCACATCAGCACTGCACTGTTTTGTTGTAAGCTCTCGCTAGGTAAAATGAGCCCCATGCTAGTGCCCTCACTTCCTACACTTCTTCTATGGGATGGAGGCTTGGGAGAAAAGCCTGAAGAGCTGCTTGTTTGTGAGGAGTGCCCTACCTTTAGCTCCTCGAGTAACAAACAGGGTGCTGGCACATTGGCAGGGCACGTCAGCACATTGGCAGCAGTGGCATTTATATTTCAAGTTTTCCACTGACCAAAGGGAGGTAAGAGATGCCACAAATACTCTAATACTATTTTCTAATACCTTTTTTTATCTTTCTCCTAATTGTATCTCCTGCCCTCCCAAAGAGACACAGGGCAAGTTTCTCTATCACAACTTCTTCAGTACCTTGTATGTATCCTTTTAATGTTATTGGAGTGTGATCTCCTTGAAGTGAAGGGCTTTGTTATACATGTTTACACAAAATAGGTTTGGGGTTTTTGTTTTTTTTTTTTAAATGACTGAACGGTTGACTAGATTAAATTCCTATCAGGAAAGCAATGGCCTTTATTTTCTAACCACACTAAATAGGATGAAAGGACAAATAAAAACCCTACTTTTAGGCCAAGTGAATGAGTGTTCTTTGAGGTATTTCTTGGTGTACTTGGTATATACATGTATTGTGTAAGTGTGATGGCCAGCCATCAACCTTCTGTCACTCTTTACTTTTTGAGATGTGGTCTCGCAGGAACCTGGGAACTCACTATTTTGACTAGGTTAACTGGGCAAGAGTTCCTGTGGTTGCAGATAAACACCAGAAAGGCTGGCTTCTAGGAGACTGCTGTGGGACCCATGAAGACCAGACTTAGGTCTTCATGCTCACAGTGGGCACCTTCCCCTCTGAGTATTCGCCCGTCCCGAGATTTTATTGTTAATGCTTCACAGGAGCTATTTCAGTGTAGAGTAACAAGTAAACAACTGTGAAATAGACTATGTGTACACGACCCTAGTTTGGGTGGCAACAATTGGACTTCAGCGAAGCAGGTTGGTGCTTGAAGTTTTTTCAGTGTAATCATGATGTCATTTTCCCATCAATATTTTGAAAATTTGAAATTGACTTAGTGTGCTTTTAACAACTATGAAGAATAAAAGAAGGAAGAAACACATTTCTGGTATCCAAACAGTACATTTAACTAAATTTTATGTTTTTTAAATTTGTGATCATCATGATTATATTTTATTGATATCAAATCAGTTGACTTCATTTCTGTAAATAAGCTTCTAAAAGAATTTATGGGCTGGAGAGATGGCTCAGAGGTTAAGAACACTGACTGCTCTTCCAGAGGTCCTGAGTTCAATTCCCAGCAACCACATGGTGGCTCACAACCATCTGTAATGAGATCTGGCGCCCTCTTCTGGCCTGCAGGCATACATGTAGGCAGAACACTGTATACATGCTAAATAAATTTTATTTTTTAAAAAATATTTTTGTTTTATAATTAATTTCATATATCAGCCACAGAATCCCCCGTCCTCCTTCCTCCCATGCCCCAGCCCTCCTCCCAGTTCACCCCCCATTCCCACCTCCTCCAAGGCAAGGTCTCCCCTGGGGAGTCAGTCCAGCCTGGTAGACTCAGCCAAGGCAGGTCCAGTCCCCTCCTCCCTACGCCAAGGCTGAGCAAAGCGTCCCAGCATAGGCCCCAGGCTCCAAAAAGCCAGCCCACGCACCAAGGACAGGTCCCGGCTCCACTGCCTGGGGGCTTCCCAAACAGTTCAAGCTAATCAACTGTCTCACTTACCCAGAGGGCCTGGTCCAGTTCCACGGGGGCTCCTCAGCCATTGGTTCACAGTTCATGGATTTTCACTAGTTTGGCTATTTGTCCCTGTGCTTTTTCCAATCATGGTCTCAATATCTCTCGCTCATACAATCCCTCCTCCCTCTTGCTGATTGGACTCCCGGAGCTCCACCTGGGGGCTTGGCCGTGGATCTCTGCATCCACTTCCACCAGACACTGGATGAGAATTCTATCATAACAGCCAGGGTGTTTGACCATTGGATCACCAGAGCAGGTGAGCTCAGGCACTCTCTCAACTATTGCCAGTAGTCTGTTGTGGAGGTATCTTTGTGGATTTCTGGGGACCTCTCTAGCACTCTGCTTCTTCCTATTCCCCTGGGGCCTTAAGCAATCTACAGATTCAATGCAATCCCCATCAAAATCCCAACACAATTCTTCACAGACCTGGAAAGAACAATACTCTGTTTCATATGGAAAAACAAAACTCCCAGGATAGCCAAAAGAATCCTGTACAATAAAACAACCTCTGGAGGCATCACCATCCCTGACTTCAAGCTCAACTATAGAGCTACAGTAATAAAAGCAGCTTGGTACTGGCATAAAAACTGACATAATGGACCAATGGAACCGAACTGAAGACCCTGACATTAAGCTGCACACCTAAGAACATATGATTTTCGACAAAGAGGCCAAAATTGTACAACGGGAAAAAAAAGCATCTTCAACAAATGGTGCTGGCATAACTGGATGTCAACATATAGAAGGCTGCAAATAGATCCATATCTGTCACTGTGCACAAAACCTAAGTCCAAATGAATCAAAGACCTCAACATAAATCCAGTTACTCTGAACCTGATAGAAGAGAAATTAAGACGTAGTCTTGAATGCATTGGCATAGGAGATCACTTCCTAAATATAACACCAGTAGCACAGACACTGAGAGAAACAATAAATGGGACCACCTGAAACTGAGAAGCTTTTGTAGGGCAAAGGACATGGTCAACAAGACAAAGCGACAGCCTACAGAATGGGAAAAGGTCTTCACCAACCCCACATCTGACAGAGGGCTGATATCCAGAACATATAAAGAACTCAAGAAATTAGACATCAAAATACTCAACAGTCCAATTAAAAAATGGGCTATAGAGCTAAACAGAATTCTCAACAGAAGAAGCTCAAATGGCTGAAAGACATTTAAGGAATTCTCAACATCCTCAGTTGTCAGGGAAATGCAAACAACTGAGATACAATACTCCTCCACTGTTGGGGGAATGCAAACTTGTACAGCCACTTTGGAAATCAATGTGGTGCTTTCTTGGAAAATTGGAAATCCATCTCCCCCAAGACCCAGCTATACTACTCTTGGGCATATACCCAAGGAATGTTCAACTATACCACAAGGGCACATGCTCAGCTATGTTCATAGCATTATTTGTAATATCCAGAACCTGGAAACAACCTAGATGCCCTTCAACTGAAGAATTGATAAAGAAAATGTGGTACATATGCACAATGGAGTACTACTCAGCAGAGAAAAACAATGACATCATGAGGTTTGCAGGCAAATGGATGAATCTAGAAAAAAAATCATCCTGAGTGAGGTAACCCAGACTCAGAAAGACAAACATGGTTTGTACTCATAAGTGGATACTAGATGTAAAGCAAAGGATAACCAGACTGCAACTCACAACTCCAGGGAGGCTTCCTAGTAAAGAGGACGCTAAGAAAGACACAGGGATCTCCCAGTGACAGAGAAATGGATGAGATCTACATGAGCAAACTGGGGGTGTGGGGATAATGGAAGGCAAGGGTCAGGGGAAAGAGCTTAGGGGAGCAGGAGGTCCCAGCTGGATCAGGAGCAGAATGGGAGAATGGAGAGGGAAATACCATGATGAATAAATTAATCCTTTAAAAAAAAACTATGTTCCATAACAAAATTTCTTTACATTTTCATTTCTTCTAATTTTTAAAAAAAAATTAATTTGTAGATAATTTTCAAAACGTGTAGTCATTCTAAATGGTGTTTACATTTGCAACCCATGTTTAACACTTCTAATATAGACATGCATAACTTGTCTGATTTCTTGGGGCTAAAACTGATGTTAGCTATGGGGTAAGAGAGGGCAGACATATTTATCTTTATGCAATTAGATGGATATTACATAGAATAATCACAAAAAGGAATACACACTTAGATGAACTTGAAAAATGTGTTTGGTCGCTTGGTCACACACTGTTCTTTGAGAATGAAGGAAATGGCGAGCTGGATTGGATTAATGACATGGTAGAAGGTCCCTTACTTTTGATTAGGACTGAAAAAAAAAACCCAAGTGTATAATCAGTGTCTTTGTAGAGCTGACAGAATCAAATAATACGTTTTCTTCATTTTCACTTAATAGTCAATATAAATGAATTGCATGCTCTGGGAGTTTTGGATTCCTAATACCGATATCCAAATGATAGACCCCCTCTCATATTCTGAGTAATGGAAAGGTCCAGATGACAGCTACAGGCTTTTAGGTTTTAGGCAAAGTTACTGCTTTTTAATTTTTCTTAGCTAATCTATTGAAAACTAAATCATAATCAGCACTTGGAATGTGCCATAACTTACATTTAACCTACCACAAGTCACTGTTCAACAGAGTCAGTCTGTTTAATGACACAGGACACACACATAAATGGTAAAAACAAGTTTATAAGGTCCATTTCCCGACAAAAGAAAATTATGAAAATTTCAAACATTGATAGAAAAAGGTAAAGGCATAGCAATCAAATAGATAGAAATTATCAAAGCCATAACAAGGGAATGGAGTAAGAAGACTCCCCAGTTCTGGAGTGGTTTAGTGTTTTGAAGCAGCGTTTCACTGTCTCCTCAACTCAGCTGGAATGCTTGCTCGCTCTTTGCTCCTGAAGAGCTGAGAAAGTGTCAGCTAGAACCCTGGCTGAGATATTAAATAAATGCCTGTTGTTTCCTTGAATGATTCCTTTTTAAATTAAAGACCATTCCCCCAAGAAGTATAAAGCATCTTTTATATTCAAATTTATAATAGTTGATGTGTGTTTTAAACTTTTCAGCTTGAGAATGATCACTAATATATATTATAATATATCCTAACATAATAATGTCATGTTTATTCAGGTACATTTAAACTAGCGCGTGTTGTGGTTTTGTTGTTCTTGGTAGGTTTTTTTTATTGTTTTTCTTGAAGGCTGCTGGTCCTATACCACCACCAGAGGGAGCTCCATGAACATGTTTCAGTGTTTGGGCTCACTTTTGTTTTGCTTGTTTTTTGAGTGACAGAAAACAAAACGATTTCCTTAGTACAGTTTCTGTTTACCTCTTCGGTATAGTAAGTAATAACATTCTGAAAATATTCAGACTCTCTCAGAGGAACAGCTTTGGATTTTTATTCTATAAATACTTGAATAGTCTCTATGTAAGGTGATAGAGAAGATCAAGAGGAGTATAGTCTTTGCTTCCATGTAACTTACCTCTTAAACATCCTCCTCTTGGGCTAAGGCCCTTTCCTTGGGCTGAGCCTCACTCAGCAGGTGAAGGAGGAAGGTGCTTACGACAAAAGCCGGCAACCTGCCTTTGCTCACTGCGCCCACATAACGTGCAAGGAGAGCCTCAGCCCCGCCATCCTCTGTGGTCCACAGAAGCCTGTGTACATCATAGACACAATAACAGGGCAATTGTAAGCTCGGCATTCATACCACAGGGCTCTTACTACGTTAATTCTTCTCCCCCTCCCTTTTCCTTCAGACTCTCAGGGTGTCCTTGAACTTATTTTCCTGGAAGTTAAAATTGTAGATGTGAACCACTAGTTCATTAACATTAATACTATTTAATCGTTTGATTTTTGTGGTGTACAAATTTTGAAGCTGGTGCTAATAGCTACATAGAGTTTAGCTGTGGAAGGTGTCAAAATAAAGAATAATAAGTAGAATATTTGCTAAAATTAAAAATGTTTTCTTTATCTATATAGTATTAACATAATACCATAAAGGGAAACTGATAGTTGTAACTGAATTAAAAGACAGCAGCTGTAATAAACATGATATACCAAGAACTTATCTGAAATTATGTGGACAGTAAGTATGTAAAAGGAAATATTCTTAGCCTTTTCAAGGAGCAGAAATTAAGAGAGATGGACAATCCATGTTGGAACCTGGGCTTTCTACATTCTTGGAATATAAATTGGTGTAGCCTTTGGGGAGGTCAGAGTTCTCAAAATATAAATTATGTTATTCTTTAATTCCACTTCTTTTTTAAAAATTTGCTCTTCTGGGAGACTTGAGTACAACACAAGGAGGTATATAAAAAAAAAAAAATTCCTTACAGCATATAGAATAGGAAAACTAGTTTTAAACTTAAGATTTTAAAATCAAGCCAAAATCTATCCCCAGAATAATGGTTAAATTATTAATTGATATTAATTGAATATTCTAGACCATTTTCTTGTTATTTATTACCACATTGTGGTAAATTGTTACCATAATGTGGAATTGTCAAGACATGTTATTAAAAATACGTTGCTATCAAATAACACATTTTATAAAAACATATAAAAAAACTAAAATTATAAGTGTGTATGTATATAAGATTGTAAAACTGTCTGGAAGGATGCTCATGAAAATAAGGATACTGATTACCGCCAAGAGTGAAGCAGCTACGAATTTTTATTGAGTTTTATGTAGTGAACATATATTGTATAATTTATTTTTTAAGAAAAATTTATTTATTATTGGGCTTTCGAAATAATATTTCATCATAGTATTAGAATGTTTAAAATTAGCATCCCTTGGTGGTGTAGCTCATGAGGCCCCATCCCTAGTTGAGGAAATACTAGCGGGTTGATGGCTGCTGGAGTTGAGAGTCACTTTTCTTTGGGTGTGTGTCCCTACTATGTTGCTGATGCTTCATTGGATAGCCCCACACCTATTCATCTATGGACAGTTGGACTCAGTTGTGAAAGGAAAAGGAGAGAGGTGGGTGTTTTGAGGGGGATCCAGGAGGAGTTGGTGGGGAGAAGTGGACATGACAAAATCATGGTTTGGGGAGGGATCAAAGACATGTTGGAGATGAGAATTGGGGTGTGTGCATGATTAAAATACAGTATTACATTATGGAATTCTCATTAAGTAAAAATATTTTAAAAAGTGTGTGTGAAGACAAACTAGTTGATAAGGGACTCCTTTCCATGTTTGAGTGTCATGTTCCAGGTTATTTAGGAAGCGGCATATCAAAAAGTAGTGTCTTTCCAAATCTAATACATTTTGAAAAAGTTATGACTATATTGGTTTTACCTTTTCTTTCTTTAAACTTCCATTAGTTTGTAATTTCCAAAGAGTATCTTAAATCTATGTCTAATTTGTGCTTTACTTTTTTGTAGGCCCATCAAATTCCAGTGAAGAAAATGAATTCTGGAGAAGAAAGGAGGAAAATGTTTGAGGTATAAAGACATGCTTATTTTAAAGCTTTACGAAACAGTTCCTATGACAACAGCAGAAGCCACTAACATTGTAGAGTAGTGGTTCTCCACCTTCCTGACACTGCGACCCTTTAATAGTTTCTCATCTTGTGCTGACCCCCACCATGAAATTCTTTGTTACTTCATAACTGTAATATTGCTACTGTTATGAATTGTAATGTAAATATGTTTTCTGACAGTCTTAGGCAACCCCTGTAAAAAGGCCATTTGATGTAAGGGGTCATGACCCACAGATTGAGAACCACTGTTGTAGAGCCTCTGAAGTTTTCAGCCTTGTCTCTTTGAAACACTACTCAAGCATCTTTGTTTTGTTTCGTCTTTAATTCTCCTCATCTCTTTGGGTATACCTCTCTTGTTGATACACTTGCTTGATGAGAAAATAAAGTCAAAATGGTTGATAGAAATGTTCTTTTGTTTAAGGAAGCCGCAAAAAAAAGAAGGTTGGAATTTATTGAGAAAGAGAAGAAGCACAGGGATCAGGTAGCTTTTGGTCTTGTTCTTCTCCCTTTACCTAGGTGTAGATGTAAGACCTGGCTTCTGAGAGTGTGTCTGATTGTTACAGATTAGTTTCCTGAAGGCCGAGCAGGTGAAGAGGCAAGAGAAGCAGCGGGTAAGAGGAGCCTCCATCCTCACAGTGCCCTTCTCCCTCCCCATACGTGATTGTAAAGAAAGCACACTGATTGAATTTTATTGCTAAATGTATTCTGTGTTTTATAATAAGTAGTTGAAATGGTATTTTGTTTATTTCTTTTCCCCCAAAAGTTGGAGAGAATAAATAGGGCCAGGGAACAAGGATGGAGGAATGTTTTAAGGGCTGGTGGAAGCGGTGAAGTAAAGGTAGGCATTTGATACCAATGGAGCCACACTCCTCTTGTCTGTCTCCAGTTTCATCTCCTTCTCTAAAGTCTGTATAGCTAGCTGCTTTGCTTTCTTGGCATACCGATAATGTTTATCTAGCATTCTGATTTATTCCTTACCTCTGCGTATTTGATAGCTATTAATTAGTTAATATGTGATAATAAGTAATGTGTGACATTTATAAAAGTTAAAACATTCATGTGAAGGCTGTAATACAGTTCCTTTCAGGGGAATCTCCCAAATTAAATACAAAATCAGATATGCTCATTAGACTTTTTTATGTAACCTTGAAAGTTAAGTTCCCAGAAGATTTAATTGGTCACTGCTAGACTCTCCAGGAGACCTGTTCCTGCCCTCCCATGCTTTCCCTGCCCTACTTAGGCTGAAGAGCAGAACTAATTTCCTCATGTCTTTGCACTGGTTCTTTTCTCTGCCGTGGAGCGCCCCTCCTCCTCTGTTCCACACACACATCTGCCTGCATTCATTCACCTGGATAACCAATCGCCTAAACAGCCATTTACCTAGATTCTTTAGTTCACACATTCCCTTTGAGAAAATCTGTACCTTGGCAAGTTAACTTTTCTGAGTTTATTTTCAGTGCCTAGAGCTTTTCTCCAAGGGCTCAGATAGAAATGTCTTTACTAATCTTTGTTCTGTCTTCTACTTCCCCTACTTGTTTTCAAAAGTACCAGCCTATACTTAGACTGGTAAGCGGAATCCTGAAACAGTCTCTGGGACCCCTCCCTAGTGTATCTGTCACCTTGTGTCCTCTCCCCTTGAGCTGTAAGTAGCACTTTAATGAGTAGTCACGGAAGGGAAATCAATCTACCACCCCCGACCTGGAAGGGAGCAAACATGGGCATGGCAAGAAAGTATGGATGACTTTTGGATGACAGCAGTGATCTCTAGCTAACAGCTAAGGGGAAATGAACTCCCTAGAACCAGTGAGCTCTGAGATCCTTGAGCCTCAGATACGAATGCAGCCCTGGCTGACAGCTAAATGTCCCTCCTTAAATCATCTACCTACCCAAACGAGGGAACCTAGGAGAGGGTGAAGAAATGTTGTTTCCAGCTGCTTAGTTCAGGGTAATGTTTTTGCACAGCAATAGGAAATGGGTGCACTTTCCCTGTGTATTATCATTTTATTTTGACAGTGAAGCAGCCATTGCTCAGCTTTTGATTGAACTGTCATCTCACTTGTCTGCCCCCATTAGCCTCTGAGTGTTGAAACAGACAGTAGCAGGTGGCTATCAAAATGACTCACTTCCCATTCTTGTCTCTTCTCTCAAAGTTAGGATGTGGACAGAAGTGTAGTTTATGTGTTTCACCTACATGTAGCTACCATCTTCAAGTTGTGGTGTTTTTCCCTCTTTTGAGATATTTTTCATATTACATATCAATAATTCAGTAAGAAACTGTTTTCCCAAGTCAGTACTAAAGTAAACATTACATAGTGTTTTTAAGTAATTCAGTTTTCTATAAGTAGCCACTTACGACTTCCTGATCAATAAGAAATTACTAAGAATTTGGTCCTTGGTTAAAAATTAGCTGACCCTGTATTTAACTGTGTGCTCAGGATTCTTATCCAATGTTTTTTGTACCAAATTCACCATCAGTATTGAGATTTTGATGGTTGCTTTCTTTACGTCTATTTTATGTGTGTGTGTGTATTTTGCCTTCATATACGTATGTACATGCATGGACCTCATGCGAGCTGTTGGCCACAGAGATCCGAAGGAGGGTGTCGCATCCTCTGGAGCTGGAGTTACAGTTGTTTATGAGTCACCATGTGGGGGCTAGACTGAACACAGGGTTTCTTCAAGAGCAGCAAGTTATAAGAGAATTCTCCAGCCCCATTTTCCACACTCCTTGACAAAAACATAGTGAAATATCTCCAGCTCCACCTCAGCCAGCTGAGCCCTGCTGTGTCCCCATAATGCCTGCTGTGCCACTGTGGCACTTTTTATTTTTATTTTTATTTTTTTTTAATGTGCATTGGTGTTTTGCCATGGGTGTCAGGACCCCTGGAACTGGACTTACAGACAGTTGTGAGTTGCCATGTGGGTGCTGGGAATTGAACCCCCATCCTCTGGAATAGCAGTCAGTGCTCTTAACCACTGAGCCGTCCCTCCAGCCCTGCACTATGGCTCTTATAAGATGATAATTGTTTGTTTGTTTTTTGGTTTTTCAAGACAGGGTTTCTCTGTGTATCCCTGACTGTCCTGGAACTCACTCTGTAGACCAGGCTGGCCTGGAACTCAGAGATCGACCTGCCTCTGCCTCCCTAGTGCTTGGATTAAAGGATACACCCCACTGCCTGGCAGGATGATGAATTTTATAAGTCTTGTCTGGTAATGTAACAGCGTTTTTGAATAGTTAGGTACTATGTCTTTAATAATGTTTATTTCACTTCATAGAATTCTGTAATGCTTCCACAATAAGGAGTAAATTCTGTTAGTGTCTGGTCCCATTCCTAAGTTTAAAATATTTACTATGTCAGCCCGTTTGGTTTCTGCATAGTTGCTAAGGACCTGGAGTTACAGTGTAATGTGAGTCAAATTAAGGAAATTCCCAAAGGAGAGATGAGTGAAAACCGAAAATTAAGATAATTCAAAATTAGTAATTTTATCATGTATAGACAGTGATACTCAAAAGTACAAATATCTGACTCTGTTGGACACTTGCAAAATCCAAGACTACTTTGCTGCTTGTGGCGTGTTTGTTTTGGAATAGTTTTGTTTGCTTGGTTTTGTTTTGTCTTGTTCTGTTTGAGACTGGGTTTCATCTTAAAGTTACTACTAGAGAACATTATGAGAAGCAGGAGGATTAAGATTCATGACAGACTGCATAAGTAAGGCCAGAACAGAGGCGCCACCAGTATACATAGTAATGCAGAAGGAGAGACATTTTGTGGGGTCCCACCCCAAGACGGAACTACAGGCAACTAATGACTGCTGGAAGAAGGAGAGTTAGCTTCTCCCAGAGATGAACTCTTAGGGTTGCTCAATGCAGAGAGGTCAGCCCTGAAACAATATGCACACACACAGCAGAAGCAGAATGCACACGTTTGTGTATACACACACACACACACACACACACACACACACGTGCAAGCGTGTGTACACCACCCCCACCCCCCAAACAATAAAGGAAAAGAAGCTTTGGAGAGGAATGGGCTGGAGGGGAGAAAAGTGATGTAGTTCTATTTCAATTACAAACTTTTTTTAAAAACTTAAAAAAAAAAAGAAAATTAGCAGTAGAAAAATAAATGTTTCCTTTAAGGAGAGTCAAGGTAGAATCTGCGTGCAAATCCTGCCATAGCAACAGGAAGCAGGTGAGTGGTTTTTCATTGACTAAAGGAGCACGAGGGATCTGTCCTGGAGAGATGGTGGCAGTGGCTACATGAGTAAGCACATTCGTTAGTATTCACCAAACTAGTACTGGAGAGGTTGCTCAGTGTGTAAAGGTACTCACCACCAGTCCTCATGACCTGAGGTGGGTCCCCAGGATTCACATAGTGGAAGGAGAAACCTGACTCCTGTGTGTTGTCCTCTGACCTCTGCACGTGTTCCAAAGCACACAGACACACAGATGTCTAAAGACAAAATGTGAAAAATACTCATCCACCTGTGCTTGTAATTGGTAAACTTTATTGTATATAAGCTGTGCCTCAGTAAAGGTGATTGTTAGGTTGTGCATCAGTATTCTAACACAGTATTTTGTCATTTTTGCATAGGCATCTTCAGAGGTATTTACCTACTTTCACTTTATTAGAAAGAAACATTAGGATTGTGTAAAGTCAAGATCTTACCACTGAACCGAGTATCAGTTTTGTAGAATATGTGATCACCTTTTAACAGAATTCTGACTTTTAAAAAGAAAAGATTTATTTATTATGTATACAATGTTCTGCACGCATGTGAGCCTGTCTGTGAGAAGAGAGCACTAGATGTCATTATATAGATGATTGTGAGCCACCATGTGGTTGTTGGGAATTGAACTCAGAACCTCTAGAAGAGCAGTCCTCTTAACCTCTAAGCTATGTCTCCAGCCCAAATTCTGACTTTTTTTTTTTCCATGTGCATGCAGGGGTGAATTTGTGGGTAGAGACCCAAAGAGGATGTCAGATTTCCTGGAGCTGGAGTGACAGGTAGTGGGTGCTGGGAACCATACTCTGGTCCTCTGGAAGATAGCACATCCTCTTACCCCCTGAGCCATCTCTCCAGCCCCTTAAAGAACAAATTTTGAGGTGTATGGGGAATATGAGAAGACCTCTATGATGGAGACATTTAATTATCTTTCTGGTTATCTTGTTATTTTAATGTCTTTTATTCTTTTGAACTGATTTTTAAAATATACTTTCTCATAAAATTTTATGTATGATATCAAGATGTTAAGACAAATCTCCTCTCATTGGACTTCCTGGAAACTTCTTTTATTGGATTCTAATGTTAGTTTTTGTTTTTTGGTGTGGGCGGGGGCGGGCAGCACATGTTAAGACAGGGTTTCTGTGTAGCCCTGGCTGTCCCAGAATTTAGTTTGTGGATCAGGCTGGTCTCGAACTCAAAGGTCTGCCTGCCTCAGCCTTTAGAGTACTGGGATTAAAGGTGTGCACCAACACCACCCAACTGTTTTAATATTAGTAGTTTTAAAAGGCCACCATTCAGCTTTTCTCTCTTGATTTCAGTACTGTTAGACTGTACGTGGGAGATCATTGATTTCTCTTTTCAGTGAACTTCTTCCACCAGATTTCTGTAGTCTTACACTTTTCATTTGCATTCATCTCCTAACCATTGCCCACAGCTTTCTTTCCCGGGAGTTCTTCTGTCTTGAGCCCTTAGAGTTTTACCTTTATCAGTTGGTCATTTCTGCAGAAAAACCACAAGGCTTCTCAGCAGTTACCTTTCCATTGGCTCCTTTTCTTGTTTTTCTACCTTGAGGTCACCCAGCAGTCCTCTAACCAGCTTTTCGGGTTTTGTCTGCATTTCTGCTGCTGTCTATAGTATCGACTTACTGGTCTTCAAATGTTTCAGTGCACTGGAAAGTTTAGAAATGCTTTCTGTTGTTCATTTCATGACTTCGTTCTTCCCAGGCTCAATAGTGCTTTGCTCTAACCCTTTCTTTCCGGTGTTTAATGCTCTGCTGTCTTCCTTATAACTGAGTTTGTGGTCTTCCTTCCCTCCTCTCCCTACTGCAGCATACACACAAAGCACAAGCGTATTTTATGCTAGTTACCTGACTCTTTCCTGTTTTTTAACAGTATTGTCAACACTAGGTTAATTAATACCTTTCTCCAGGACTTTGAAATAGATTTTTACCTATGGCCATTATTTTTTCCTGGTTTGTGAGTCTCCTTACTTCAGAGGGAAACTACTTCATTTGTTCATCACCATGTGACTGGAATGCTACTTCACTTTTGTTTTCTTCCAACTTGTTTGAAAAGTATTAAGAGTAAATATGGTTTTCCTCTTTTAAATGAATATGAAATATATTTAAGACATGTATTTATCTTCATATCTTCTTGGTGAATAGAGTTGGAGTGTATCAAAAGTCATGTTTTGTTAAATAAGATTTTTAACTGTGATATAAACTCTGCTTGACTTCTAAACCACACATTGAAACTTCATAGAACTGAATCATATAAAATGTAGGATATAAACATGTTTCAAAAGCTTCATAATTAAGTTTAGGTTTTCCCATATTTTTATGAGGTTAGTGACATCTTAATGTTTCTGTTTGTCACATTGTTATTCTTTACTGTTAGCAAGACCACTCCGAGAACACTGATTGCTTATGTAGGAAAACATTTTACTTTTGGCTTTGTCTTTATTAGTATGTTATAATATGTAATCACTATTTTTAAAGTTAAGCATTGAAAGTGACTTTTTCTTTTAAGGGTGGCTCAGGCCTCTTAGGTCCTATGAGATAAACTTGGCATGTAAGAGCTCTTTGTTTAATTCCCAGACTCCCTTTTTTGGCAGTGGAGGGGCTGTCTCTCCATCTCCTTGCTCTTCCCGAGGGCAGTATGAACATTACCACGCCATTTTCGATCAAATGCAGCGACTAAGAGCAGAAGAGAATGAAGCCAGAGGGAAAGGAGGAATCTATGGTCGACGGCTTCCAGAAAGGTATGGCTGTGCTCTGCTGAAGTTACTTGTGCTTTGCTTCAGAGAAACTACTGAAAGTCACTGTGAGTATTTATCTATAGAGGAGTCCCACCTGAGCTGGTTGGTGGTAGCGCATGCCTTTAATCCCAGCACTTGGGAGGCAGAGCCAGGCGAATCTTTGTGAGTTCGAGGCCAGCCTTAGTCTACAGAGTGAGATCCAGGAAAGGCGGAAAGCTACATAGAGAAACCGTGTCTCAAAAACAAAAAACAAAAAACACAAAACCTTTGAAAAGATTGAAGGCCGTGTCTAAACAAGCCAATGCAAACAGGTTGGACTGTGATGATCCATGCATTTGCACTGTGTGTAATTTTGTCTTTTATCTACACTTGTAGATGATCTTTCCAGTGTTTACACAGAACATTGTTTGCTCCCTAGATATTATAAATCTTCAAGTACAAATTTGACCCTTGATTACATTATGACAAAAGTGTAGCTCTTCAATTCAGCCTGATTATTGTGGCTTATTTTAATGTTTAGACAGAACATACTATTTAAAGGGACATGTGATAACTTTCTGCCAACATATGACTATAATAATTTCATCTACTTGCTTTGAATAACTCACAGCATAAATTTAACTAGAATCACACTTTTCATAAAACTCCACAGCATATTTATTTTTGTCTTTTTCTCATTCCCACCTTTCTCTTTGTCTTAAAATGTTTCCTCTTCACATTCATCTCTGATTTATATCTCTTTGTGATCCTTTTCATCAGATTTTTCCATTGAATTAATTTAATGATAATTGGCAATACTTTGTGTAGTTTTTTTTCTTTAAGTATGCATATGTGTTTGCTTAGAAATTACCATTTCGTCTATAATATCCTGGTGAGTTAGAGAAGAGCAGGTAACACTATGAAATTTTAGTTATCTTTTTCTTATAATTTTTAAAAAATTTATGTGCATTGCCTGCATGAGGGTGTCATGTACCCTGGAACTGGAGTTACAGACAGTTATGAGCAGCCATGTGGGTGCTGGGAATTGAACCTGAGTCCTTTGCAAGAGCAGCCAGTGCTCTTAACCACTGAGCCATCTCTCCAGCTTCTCTTTTTCTTGTAATTTTAAAGTGTTATAAAAGTCTTTGATTTGTTTCTTTGTTATAATAATTAAAATATATTGACTATATTTTACAAAAAATAGTTGTATTGGAGGGGGATATAGCTTACTGATAGAGAGCCTACATAACATGCAGTTTTCTTTGTTCATTCTGTAGAAAGGTTATGGTAAAAATAAATGTAAAATAACAATATGATTACATTATACATTGTTTGCGGAAGCCTGAGGTCTTAAACTAGCTAAAGATCCACCCACTTTTTGAGGGGAAAAGGCTATAAACTGAAATTACATGAATATTTTTGTTCAATAGGAAAGCATATATTATCTTTGCAGTGCCATAAATTGAACCCAGGGCTTCAACATGGTAGATCCCACTGAGTTATTTACCTTCCTTGGAGAATCAAATTTTGTATGAGGTTTTTAGCCCACATTACTGATCTTTGTATATATTCTTTGCATTTTATTTTATTTTATTTCAGGTTTCAACAGTTTTATTGGGAGGTTTTTGTGTCCTGTGAAATACACTAGAGGTTGGGGAAGGGGAACCATTTACTTTGCAAGATAAGGGTTCCCACCACTAAAGGAAAAGGCTTGGCGTGGGGCACACTGGGGTTTGGGTCCAGTTTTCTACCCCCTTCTTCTTTGCTCACATTTACTTTTTCTCAGAGAACACAACACAAAGACAAGAAATTAAAAACAGATCAACCTCCAGAGAGGGCCACACCTAAACCTTCACCCAACCCAGACTTTGCCAGGGCTGGGAGAAGCCAGGGCAGCTCACTCTACAGCCCCAGGCTTCATAGAAAGGCTGAGACCTCAGATAGGTAGGACAAAGTTAATAAATTAGAATAAATGATAAGGGGGAGGAGGAATGCAATTTTGTGCTGGGAGGTTCCCTTCTCTCCAACACATAAGAGTTGGGGGAGGAGATAGAGTATCTCCAAAGGCCCCACTACATTGGGAGTAAGAACAGTTGGTACAGAGTCAGCTTTTCCTCCACTCCTTCCCAAACAGTAGAATTAGGGTGTGTGTACACACACACACACACACACACACACACACACACACA
Organism: Onychomys torridus; assembly: GCF_903995425.1. Lineage (NCBI taxonomy): Eukaryota > Metazoa > Chordata > Mammalia > Rodentia > Cricetidae > Onychomys > Onychomys torridus. The sequence goes on from NC_050459.1 coordinate 53,137,559, forward strand.
GGAATCCTCTTTTCCTAGAACAAGGGTAAGCCAAGAAAGAGGATACTATCCAACCCCCGTCTCCCAAACCATCACTAAGGTTAAGGATTTGGTCAGTGAATCAAATCAATGAGGTGGGTCATTGGAATGTGGTGGGGGAAGCAGAAGATGCTAGAAACAGGGATGCCTAGCCATACCATCTTCCCTGTCCCAGAGGACATACAGGTTGGGGAGAGGGGAGTGGGGGCTGGAGGAGGGGAGTCAGCAATCACTGATCAGCCTCTCCAAAGACATTCATTTTGCACTTCATGTTCTCAAAGTCAAAGGCAGACCCAGCCATGTGTTTGTAGATATCTTTGATGTCCTTGCAGGTGGTCTCAAAGTATGTGGTGGCATCATAAGAGCAGGAACAAAATACCTGACTCTCAGAACCATCATCAGTAGGCTCATACAAATCACTGATAGCCACAAACTTCTGGTCAGTTTTTTCCAACAGCTCCAATGCAGGCTCAACCTCCTTTTCTGGTTCTGCAGTCTCCACGGTAGTGCTGGCAATGGAGATATATTTGCCCTGTGCTGCCACATTGTGTGCATAGGAGATCATGCACACATAGATGTCTGACTTCCTGTTGACCTGGTTCTGTGGGATGATAATTCGGCAGGAATTGGCATCATTGGTGTTCTTGATAGGGTGGCTGAGGATACAGATAATGCGAATAACCTGGCCAGCCTTCCATACATGGTCTGGGATGTTGCTAGGGGTCACAGACCAGCTGCTTGCAGTGGGCCACCTCTCCTTCAGATTTCATGTCCACCACCTTGCCATTCTCCATAATGATGTCATCCACAGGTTTGTTCAGCATATATGTTCCCCCATAGAAGGCACTCAATCTTGCAAAACCCTGGGGCAGCTCACCAAGGCCATAGAGTGGGTACAAATATGGGCTCTTGCCATACTAGGCCAAGGACTTGCTGTACAACTTAATACAGTTAATAGTCTCAAGACAGGGCTGATCCAGGTAGTCATCAGTGCGGTAGAGTGCCAAGACGTGGCCAGTGAAATCAATGACATCTTGGCCCAGATCAAACTTCTGGTAGACATCACACATGCTGGTGGTCTGGGGATCGACACCCTCAAAGGTTTTGGGGTCATTCTCATCAAAGTTTGCCACAAACATCAAGAATTTTCAGAAGCGTCGCTTTTCAAACATACCCATCAGATTAGAAGCCAAGGTCTCAGTCTCAGTGGATGGTACTTTGTAGATCTTGCCTCCCTTGTATACAAAGCTGTCCTCTACCACCTTGAAGTCCAGATAACGAGTCACTTCTGTATACAGTAGCATCTTTACCAGCTGACCATTGGCCATGAGGAATTTGGGGAACAAGTCAATGTTCCAGTCTTGGCCCCCGGCCCATTGATTCAGGGGGCCCTTCCAGCAACTGAAAGCGCTTATATAGCTCCTCCAGAGGTGTGATGGAAGAGCTCTTACCCCCATAGTAGGGGTTCCGGTCCATATGCAGCACCTTCTTTCCATTCACAGACTTCATGCCAGACAGAATGCATTCGGTAAGACCTGTCTCCAGCACAGTCACATCGTATTCCTCATCCATGGTCAGGCCTTGGTACCAACGCCCACTCGGCTCCTCCTCCTCCTTCACCATAGCAGCCACTCATTCTTTGCATTTTAAGTTAATAGACTTGACTTTTAAAACAATTTTAGGTTTCCAGTAATACTTGGTAAAAGTTATGAGTTTACTTTTTTCTACAGAGGTGCAATCTCTATTTCAATATCCTTAACAGAGTCAGTTAAGAAATCTACCTTGTTCATTACCATCTAAAGTCCATAGTTTGCATTAGGAATCTCTCTTGGTAGTGTGTGTATTCTGTAGGTTTTGACAGGTGAATAGTTGCATCAAACTACTATTGTAATATCATACAAAATAGTGTGACTACCCAAAAATTTCTGTTCTACCTTTTCCCCTTCCCTCTTACATCATCTTGACAACACTTGTTTTTCTGTCCATTGTTTCAGTTTTTCCAGACTTCCGTTTATTTGCATCCAATTCATATTGGCACCTCTCACTTTACATTTAAGTTTTTATCTGTTTGTGACTTGTTTGATGATTCATTACACTGTTATGAATCTGATGAAGGCATCTTGGTTGTTTGCAAGTTATTGCAGTTATGAATATAAAGTTTTGTGAGAAGTCACTGAACTGCTCCAAACTTGCTGTCTGTTTTGCACCCCCACTGGCAGTAAGTGAGGGTTCTGAGTTGTTTCCCCATGTTCTCTCCAGCAGTTAGTATTAGTGTTTTGAATCGGGGCCATTTGACTTGGTGTGTGATGATACCCCGTTTAAATTACAATTATCTTGGATGATGTTGAAAATTCTTTCCCATAATTCTTGCCATTTGCATATCCATTCTGGTGAGTTTTATCTTTAGGCTTTTTGCCTTTTTGCGGGGGTGGGGGGAAGGGCAGAGGGAGATTGAGACAGGGTTCTTATGTGTATGTATCCCTGGCTGTCCTGGAACTCAGTCTGTAGACCAGGCTGACCTTGAGCTCAGATATCTGCCTGCCTTTGCCTTTTTTTTTTTTTTTTTTTTTTGAGCTGAGGATTGAACCCAGGGCCTTGAGCTTGCTAGGCAAGCGCTCTACCACTGAGCTAAATCCCCAACCCTATTTGCCTATTTTTTAATTATTGTTACTGAGTTTGGGATAATGGTTATTTATTAGTTTTGCCTCCAACTACTCCAGACTGGAAATTAAACCCAAGACCTCAGGCACAATAGGCACTTGATCACTGACCCACAGTCTCACTCCAGATGTCATTCATAAATATCATCTCCCAATTTGTGACTTGTGTTCTCATGCTCTTGACATTGCCCTCCACACAGTAGATAGTTGTCATTTGAATGTTGTCTGTTTTTGGTGTAGTCCCTAAAAACTTGTTATTGACTTTGAGGGTAATTGAGTAGGTGATGGCATCTGCTCCTCAGCCTGGGACCTGTGTCTGACCCCCAGGACCCGCATGGTAGAAGGAGAATGACTACTTCAGGACATCCTCTGACCTCCACACAAGGCTGTTGTTTGGGTGCACACACTCAGACACGCGTGCAAATAAATGTCATTTGTTTTTATTAGCTTGTTATCTTCATGCCCAAGTTCAGCGATGTGTTTTTCCTGTCTTTTTTTAAAATTTATTCATTTTATATACCAACCACAAATCCCCCTCTCATCCTTCCCCCCCCCCATGACTCCACCCCCTCCTTCTCCTCTCCCCCAACCCATCCCTCATCTCCTCCTCCAACAGGGTAAGTTCTCTCATGGGGGGGGGGGGGCAGCTAAACTTGGTACATTCAGTTGAGGCAGGACCAAGCCCCTCCTCACATCAAGGGTGAGCAAGTTGTCCTACCATAGATAATGGGATCCAGAAAGCCAGCTCATGCTTAATGAATAGACCCTGATCCCTCTGCCAGAGGACCCTGAAACAAACCAGCTACCCAACTGTCTTCCACATGCAGAGGGTCTAGTCTGATATCATACAGGTTACACAACTGTCGGTCCAAAGTTTATGAATTCCTTTGAGCTTGGTTCAGTTGTCTCAGTAGATTTCCCCATCATGATCTTGACCCCCCCCCCCCTTGCACCTATAATCCCTCTTCCCTCTCTTTGACCGGACTCCTGGAGCTCGGCCTGGTGCTTGGTTGTGGATCTCTGCATCTGCTTCCAACAGTTACTGGATGGAGGCTCTATGATGACAGTTAGGGTAGTCACCAATCTGATTACCAGGGTAGGCCAGTTCAGGCACGCTCACCACTGTTGCTAGTAGTCTAATCTGGGGTCGTCCTTGTAGATTCCTGAGAATTTCCCTGTCACTCAGTTTCTCCCTTACCCCAAAATTTCTCCCTCTATCAAGACATCACTTTCATTGCTCTCCCACTCCATTCCTCCCCCAGCTCAACCATCCCATTCCCTCATGTTCTCATTCCCCATTCCCTCCCCTCTATTGCCCCCCTCACTCCCAGTTTACTCATGGAGATCTCCTCTTCCCAAGGTGATCTATACATCCCTCTTAGGGTCCTCCTTGTTAGCTAGCCTCCCTGGAGCTGTGGGTTGTAGTCATTATCCTTTGCTCTGGTATCCACTTATGAGTGAGTACCTACCATATTTGTCTTTCTGAGTCTGGGTTACCTCACTCGGGATAATATTTTCTAGTTCCATCTCATGAGATGATCATGTTTTATTTTGTTTTGTTTTTTTCCCCTTTCAGTTTGTTTATATGATGGATTACACTGACAGATTTTCATATGTTGAACCATCCTTGCATCTCTGGGATGAAGCCTACTTGATCATGATCACGTGTTTTGTTTTGTTTTTTTAAATGTGTTTTTGGATTTAGTTTGCCATTAGTTTATTGAGTATTTTTGCATCAGTGTTCATGAGGGAGATTCGTCTGAATTTTCTTTCTTTGTTGCATGTTTGTGTGGTCTGGGTATCGGGGTAACTAGCCTCCTAGAAAGAGTTTGGCAGTGTTCCTCCTTTTTCTGTTGTATGGAACAATTTGAGGTGTTTGGGTATTAGCTCTTCTTTGAAAATCTGGTAGAATTCTGCATTGAAACCATCTGGCCCTGGACTTTTTTGATTGGGAGACTTTTAATGACTGCTTCTATTTCCATAGGAGTTATAGATCTATTTAAATTGTTTATCTGGTCTTGATTTAATTCGGGTATATGGTACCAATCCAGAAAATTGTCCACTTTTAGATTTTCCAATTTTGTGGAGTTCAGGTTTTTGAAGTATGACCTAATGATTCTCTGGATTTCCTCATTGTCTGTTGTTAGTCTTCTTTTTAATTTCTAATTTTGTTAATTTGTATATTCTGTGCTCTTTTGTTAGTTTGGATAAGGGTTTGTCTTATTGATTTTCTTAAAGAACCAACTCTGTTTCATTGATTCTTTGTACTGTTCTATTTGTTTCTATTTCATTGATTTCAGCCCTCAATTTGATTATTTCCTGTTGTATATTCCTCCTGGGTGAGTTTGCTTCTGCTTGTTCTAGAGCTTTCAGGTGTGCTGTTAAGTCACTAGTGTGAGATTTCTCCCAACTTTCTTACGTGGGCATTTAGAGCTATGAACTTTCCTCTTATGACACCTTCCTGCTTTCATAATGTCCCATAAGTTTGGGTATGTTGTACATTCATTTTCATTTAATTCTAGGAAGTCTTTAATTTCGTTCTTTCTTCCTTGACCCAGTGGTGATTCATTTGAGCATTATTCAGTTTCTATTAGTGTGTGGGGTTTGATGTGCAATTTAAGCTTGTGGGTGCCCTTGTATTTGGGGCATAAATGTTCAGAATTGACACTTTGTTTTGATGGATTTTTCTTGTGATGAATATGTAATATCCTTCACAATCTTTTTTGATTTATTTTAGTTTGAAGTCTATTTCGTTAGATATTAGGATAGCTACACCGGCTTGCTTACCCCAAAATTACCCCATTTGACTGGAAGGACTTTTACCAACCCTTTACTCTGAAGTACTGTCTGTCTTTGAAGTTGAGGTGTATTTTTTGTATGCAGCAGAAGGATGGATTCTGTTTTCATAGCCATTCAGTTAGCCTGTGTCTTTTTATAGGTGAATTGAGTCCATTGATATTAAGGGATGTTAATGACCAGTGATTGTTAATTCCTGTTTTTTTTGGTGGTAATATTGTGTGTTTTCCTTCTTTGGTATTTGTTGCTGTGAGATTATCTATTGCCTGTATTTTCATGGGTGTATCTAACTTCCTTGGCTTGGATTTTTCCTTCTAGTGATTTCTGTAGGGCTGGATTTATGGATAGGTATTGTTTAAATCTGGTTTTATCATGGAATATTTTGTTTACTCTGTCCATGGCGATTGAGAGTTTTTCTGGGTATAATAGTCTTGACTGGCATCTGTGGTCTCTTAGTGTCTGCATATCGTCTGACCAGGACCTTCTGGCTTTCAGAGTCTACAGTGAGAAATCAGGTGTTATTCTGCTGGGTTTGCCTTTATATGTTATGTGGCCTTTTTCTTTTGCTGCTTTTAATTTTTTTTAATTCTGTGTGTTTAGTGGTTTGATAATTATGTGACAAGGAGACTTCTTTTTTTGGGTCCAGTTTATTTGGTGTTCTGTAAGCTTCTTGTATCTTCATAGGCATTTCCTTCTTTAGATTGGGAAAGTTTTCTTCTATGATTTTGTTGAATATATTCTCTGTGCCTTTGAACTGGTATTTTTCTCCTTCTATCCCTATTATCCTTAGGTTTTGTCTTTTCATGATGTCCTAGATTTCCTGGATGTTTTGTGTTATGACTTTGTTGGCTTTACTGTTTTCTTTAACTGATGAATCTATTTCCTCTATCATATCTTCAACACCAGAGATTCTCTCTTTCATCTCTTGCATTCTGTTGGTTATGCTTGCATCTGTAGTTCCTGTTCATTTACTCAGATTTTCCCATTTCCAGCATTCCCTCGGTTTGTGTCTTCTTTATTGCCTCAAGTCCTGAACTATTTCCTTGGTTGTCTTGGCTTTCTTTAAGGGATTTATTGATTTCTTCCAATTTTTTATTTGAAATCTTTGTCTTAATTTCTTTAAAGGAATTTTTCATTTCCTCTTTAAAGGCCTCTATCATCATCTTAAAGTCATTTTTAAGGTCATTTCCTTCTGCTGCTTCTACATTGGGATGTTCAGGTCTTGCTGATGTGGAACCACTAGGTTCTGGTGGTGCCATATTGCTGTTTATGTTATTGGAAGTATTCTTGGACTGATGTCTACCCACCTCTTCCTCCAATTGGTACAAATGGTGTCTGTGTCTCAGGGTGCACCTCTCGGTCCAGTTGGAGCTGGTGGAGTCAGCAGTTGTGGTCTTGGAGGATGGGTGGGTTTGGGGGGTGGTTTGGGGCTTGTGGGTTACAGAGTCTGGTGGGGAATGGTGGTAGTCATGCCTGCCTGCAGGAGTCCTGTCTGCTGGCCTGCAACTGGGGCTGCAGTGGGTGGGAGTGTGAGGGCACTGGTTCTGCTCCTTGACCTAAGCCTAGAGGCTGGGGTGATCTGCTGGGATAACAAAGACTCACTCCTCTGTTGTTTTTTTAGGAGTTGAATAGGTTAATATTTTATATTTGGGTCTCTGATACATTTTGAATTGCTTTTGTGCAGGATGTAAGATTTGTATCTAGGTTTAATTTACTTTTGCATGTGGATATCCAGTTGTCCCATATTTCTTGAAAAGACAAACCATGGCTTTCTTAAATTACCTGTGCTCTTTGGTTATAAAGATCAATTGGCTGTGTGTCGCTTACTTTGAGCTCTGTACTGTGTTCCTAATTTATTTGTCGATCCTGTAAGCAGTAACCACATTGTATTTATTACAGATGCTGTAGAGTGAATCTTAAAATCAAGTTGTTTCATTACCCTAGCTTTTCATCTCTCAGTACTGTAGCTTATTCTGGTTATTTCTTCTCCATTATAAATTTTAGATCAAGTTTTCATAGTGACAAATTTAACTTGCTGGGATTTTGTGTTGAATAAACAGATAAATATGGGAAGAGTTGACATGTTGATAGTATGAAGTCTTCCTCTTATGTCTGAAATATTCCTCTGCTCTTTGGTATCTTTTAGCAGACTATTAGTGTTTTCTTTGTATAGCTCTTTGTGTGTTATTAACTTTGTGTCTTATTTCATTCTAGGAGTTGCTAATGTAAATGGTAATGTACTAATATCAACTTTCACTTGTTCATTGCTGATGAATGACTGATGTATGCTGATCTTGTATCCTGGACCCTTGCTGTGATCACCCACTAAATTCAGAAAATGGTTTTCTTCCCTCCTTAGACAATCATGTCCTCTGTGAACAAAATCAGTTTTATTTCTTCTTTCTCAGTATGTGCCTTTTTTCCTTTCTACATTAGATAGTACTTTGTTGTGATTTTAGATAGTACTCCAATATGATGACAAACAATGGCAAGAAACAAACATTCTGATACATGCTTTGCATCGCTAAGTATTATGCTAACTGGCTGGACATGGTGGCACACAACTTTAATCCTAGCATTTTGGAAGTATAGGCAGGTGAAGCTCTTGCATTTAAGGCCAGCAAGTTCCAGGCCAACCAGGTAGATCTTTTTTTATTGAGAATTTTTGTGTTTATGAGTGATACTTCGTTACTATTTTATTGTCTCTGGAACTATACCAATGTCCCTTTTTTATATTAGACATTAATAATTTGTGTCTCATCTCTTATTCCTTACCTTGTTGGTGACTTATTGAATTATTTCATCCTTTCCAATAACCAGCTTTTGGGATTACAGTTTTGTTTTTCATCTGTTGACGTGTTTTGTTTGTTAGTGTCATGGTCCCATGAGACGGCCCTTGAGCTTCTGATCCTTTTGCCTCTACCTCCGGAGTACTGGGATTGCAGGCCTGTGCCATCACACCCAATTACAGCCTTAGTTATTATTTTCCTTCTACTTTCTTTATAGTTAATGGCTTTTCTCACTCTCATTTTCTAAATTGAAAATGATGGTTGATTTTAGATCTTTTATAATATTTATATTCAGTGCTACACATTTCCCAATAAACATGACTTTCTTCATTTATGTTCTCTCTACGTGTATGCTTATATTTAAGGTGGGTTTTTTATAGTCTGTAATTAATGGGGTTTTCTTTTTGACACCTCCATTTCTGAAAGTTTCTGTTTGCATTTAAAGGAATTATTTATTGATATATTCTGGTCAGTGTGTGCCATATTTGATATGTTTTACGACATTAAAGAATGGTAAAAATAAGAATCTGAGCTCCAATACATAAGAATGTGTATTATAAATTATTCAGGGCATATGTGAAGTAGAAAAAGGTAATATGTATAGAAAATAAGTGTGGTGTCTAGGTCTTTAACATAAGTCACAGAATTACCAACTCTGATTTTTATCAGTTAAACTTGGTTTCCTGGCACTCTGTTTTAGTCATTGTTGTAGTTAGGGTAACCATTGCTGTAATGAACACCATGACCAAAGCAACTTGGGGAGGAAGCGATTGTTCATCTTACACTTCCACATCACACACAGTCCATCATCCAAGGGAGGCAGGGGCTGATGCAGAGGCCATGGAGGATGCTGCTTACTTGCTCGATCCCCATGACTTGCTCAGTCTGCTTTCTTATCCCAGGACCACACCTGTCCAGGGATGACACCACCCACAGTAGGTTGGGCCCTCCCTCATCAGTCACTAATTAGAAAATGCCTTACGACCTGACCTTATGGAGGTATTTTCTCAGTTGAAGCTCCCTCCTCTGTGTTGGTTCTAACTTGTACCGAGTTGACATAAAAGCAGCCAGTACAGTCATCTTTACATCTTCAGAGGTTGGTATATTATGACAAATAGTTAATACTAAATAATTTTTTGTTTAATAAGTCAGAAGAAAAGAGAAATCATGTTTAAATAATCATTAAAAATTTTAAGTGTGTATTTGAAAGCAGCCAGTCATATAAACCAGCTTAATTAAACCAGCTGAGGAAATGGCTGTTGAGTGAAGCTGCACTTTTAAAATACATTAAGCAGATAGTATTATGTATGCATAAGCAGTGTGAAAAGTCTGTAAATCAAGGCTGCTGTACATATCATGCTTTTTGTGAGGCACTGTGCAATAATTCTAATAGTGTATGCTATTTGGCATGTTATGCAGCAAACACTGCACAGACCGTGTTTTGGAATGGCAAATTAAACGTGTTTTACTTCTGTGAAGGTTGTAGTCAGTGCCATGATGATGCAAAGCAGAGAGATTGGAGGCAGGTGGTGGTGATGCTTCCAGCACCGTCAAAAGGACTTACCAAGTAACCATCCATTTCGGATGGCATGTCTGAGCATACTTGGTACTTTATCTACCCTCCCTGAGCTCAGGGAAGTAGCAGAGCAGGTTGCCGGCTTACCTAGATGTATGCAGAGGCATGCTGAATTCAGACCAGATGCCTGTAATTGATCTCAGTTTTATAGTGTGTTATAGTATGTCTGCGGGAGGATAGCATATGTGCACTTCAGAGATATGAACTAATCTCTCATTACAAACCTACTCAAGCCAACAGCGCTTGGGTTTCAGGAATGTCATGTGGCACTACAGTCACCATCTGGAATAGCTGAACATCGTAGTAATTGGCTCTTAAACCAGTTATAGATATTACCTAATCCTAGAAAATTCCTGTGATGGAAGTTGTAAAGAATTTCTTTTAAATGATGTGTAAGGTAAAGGACTTTAGACTACTGTCATTCATGGGGATATAATTCAGTAAATTTTAGGTTTTTCTTTCAGAGATTTGGTTGTTTGGTTGGTTTTTCGAGACAGGGTTTCTCTGTGTAGCTTTGTGCCTTTCCTGGATCTCGCTCTGTAGCCCAGGCTGGCCTCGAACTCACAGAGATCCACCTGCCTCTGCCTCCCGAGTGCTGGGATTAAAGGCGTGCACCACCACCGCCTGGCTCAAAGATTTGTTTTTAAGTGTGTGTATGTATAAGTGCGGGTGCTCGTAGAAGCCATGGGTGTTAGATTCCCTGGAGTTGGAATTATTGGTGCTTTTGAGCCATCCCACATGGAACTTAGGTCTTCTATACAAGTAGCAAGTGCTCTTAGCCTCTGAGCCATCTCTCCAGCCCCAGATTTTAAGTTTTTACAGCTAAATTTCTTATTTAAAATATTTTTTGTTTCAGTTATTGCTTTTAAAAAGTTGAAGAAATGATTATTTGTAAAACAAAAGTTGGACATTTTAAAATGTTATTGGGAAAGTCATTATTTCATGACTTTTTTTCAGAACATAACTTAGTTATTTTCAAAAAAAAAAAAAAAAAAAAAAGCTATAGGAAGTTGATAATAAGCCTAGGAGCCAGGGTCCAAGTGGCCCCAGACAGTAGCTGGCTCGCCGCCTTCTCACTCTTCTCCCAGTGTGAGCACACTTGGTGATGTGTGTCAGTTTCCTGACTACTGGGGCTGGCTCATTTGCCCGTGTATTTGTTATCACGGTAACTGACATATGTAGCAGATATTAGGTACATGCTTATCACTTTTAATTTGCTGTCCACACTCAGTGTGTTTACGTTCTTTCATAATCGTCAGCAAAAGATGCCAAAATATTAAAATGAGAAGAGTAAAGCCAATAACTGCTATTACTTTTTCCCTAACTTCCATTTTACTGTAAAGAAAGTGCATCATATAAATATAAAATGAGTCTTGTCAGGATTTGAAGTAGTGTTAAGATTTTACTTTTTTAAAAATAGTAAATAATGTGATTAACACAACAGAGACCAATACACACACACACACACACACACACACACAGACACACACACACACACACACACACACACACACACACCTCTTCTTTACAGAGAAAGTGTTTATTTTGTTTCTGCTTTCATGTTCTACAAGGAAAAAAAAGAAAATAGTAAGTATAATTTTAATTTGGAATTGAATGCTCAAAATGGCTGACTCTGTGATTTGTTCAAAATAGGCAAAAAGGACAGCTAGCTGTCGAAAGAGCTAAGCAAGTGGAGGAATTCCTCCAGCGGAAACGGGAAGCTATGCAGAATAAAGCCCGAGCCGAAGGACATGTGGTATGGTATCTTTTTTCTTGAGATTTTGAACATATCAGTATTCAAAGTTAAGGCCTGGAATGTGTGTAAGTGTAAGTAAAAAGAATTATGATGTAGCAGTCCATGTATAATAAAAGAGATTGAAGGTGTTCAGAATAATGTACAGATTACGTTCCCATATATCTTGTTTATTAACCTGTTCGCTGGTATCTTTTACGACAAAGGTGAAATTACATCATTATTTTGTATTTTGTTCTTTAAAAAGTGTGGAAATGGGTAGGTATTCATATTAGAGAAAGAAGTTCTTAAATTGCTAGATTTTTTTTCCTCACATACTTTTTGTTTTAAATACTTTTAAGAAGCAAAGAATTTTAGAAGAAAAAGAAATAAATGTTTCAGTGTAGATATATAAAACTGTATTTATTGAAAAGCATATTAGAAATAAAATTACTTTAAAACATCCAGTTAAGCCAATTACAAAATTAAGTCATTTATCTAAGAAAATACTAAGTTCTGTGGTAATCATCTAAATAGTTGAAATTCTCCATAGTTCTTAGTTGTAGTGTGCCGCAAACCTTTTGATCTTTTGCTCACAAAGCAACTGAGGATTGTTTCTGTCAGCTCATCTCCCCATGGAGCCTCCTGTTCATGTTGGATATGCTGCAAGCTATTTTGTTAGACTTATCACACATGTATTAAAGGCTCATAATCGGTAACTTTGCAAGTTTATTAAGTTATTCAACATGAGACTTTTTTCCCTTTCGGTTATATTATAGAAAAATAGTTACAGGTTTAATTGACTACTATTTATGTTTTTAACTCACATTCTCCAATTACTTAATATCTGGAATGAATCTGTATTTGTGACCCTTCTCTAGATGGGAAAAGATAATTTCTTGCCTTCTCCCTATTAATAGCATCTGAAATAATTTTGATTGCTTTTTTTTAAAAAAGACTTTTAAACTGCTGTATAGCCTAGACTGGCCTCTAACTCAAGATCCTCATGCCTGGGCTGGAGGGATAGCTCAGCCACTAAAGGCTAGGCTCACCACCAAAAATAGAAGCTCCTTATGCCCAGCTGAGTGCTGGGATTATAGGTATGTATGCAGCAGCATTCCTGGCTCTGGTTGCAGATGATTGTTTAAAATAGTTACTGGAACTGGAGATGGCCCCGCAGTTAGAGTGCTTGCTGCTCTTGCGGAGGCTCCGAGTTAGACGCTCAGCACCCACATCAAGTGGCTTACAACTACCTGGGGGATCCAGGGGATACCCTCTTTTGGCCTCTTCAGTGCCTGCATTCACTTGTACATACACAGACAGGCAGATACACATACTCATAATTTAAAATAAAATTTAAAGAATCTTAAAAAGTGATAATTACTAGAACTATCGAGATTTAATGACTTTTCCCCTTACTGTTTTTCCTTAATCCTCTGACTATCATCAGTTTATTTTGCTTAATGTTAGAGAATTTCCCCTTGTAGTTTGTTTAAAAAGACACTTTGCAAAATTTGTTGAGAAAATGCCTTTGTTTTTTTTTCTTTACACTTTAGCAATACTTTATGGTGATTTTAACCTGCATTTGTAGGTCTGAGAAAACATTTTGACTATTTTTTTGTCTTTTCGTGTATATGTGTGTATGATGTATTCACATGGGCATGGGGGCACATGTGTGTCTGGGTGTGTGGGGGCTGAAGTTATCAGGCATCTTCTTTGATAGCTCTTCTGCCTTATTCTTTGAGGCAGGATCTCAGTCAGACCCAGAGCTTACCAGTATGTCTAGACTTGGTGGTCAGCTTGCTCCCGGGATTCCCCAGTCTCCACTGCAAGCTGCCATTCCAGGCCGGCTGCCATTCCAGGCCGGCTGCCATGCCCACCTGACATTGACTTGGATATAGCAATCAAACTGGTTCTCTTGCCTGCGTGGCATGTGCTGTGACTATTGAGCCTTCTCCACAGCCTTGAGCTTGCCTCTGTTTTTGACAAACATCTTTGCTGGGTTATTCTATAGATTGAGGACTGTGTATCTTCTGACATGCCCTATTTCTGACAAGAAGCTATCATTCTTTTTCTTTTCTCATGTATATCGTATGCCTTTTCCTTTGACTCAGGGAAGCTTTTTCTTTGTGCCTAGAAGCAATTTGATTATTAGATAACTCCTGAGTTTTCTTCCTGTTCATTAGTTTCCTGGGTGTGTAGGTTCTAATTCTTCAGCCATTGTTTCTTCAAAAAATTTTTTCTCTTGTTTTCTTCTTTTAGAATATTAGTATACATATTAGACTGCTTGTGACTCCCCGCTATGCATTGATGCTTTTTCTTTGTCTCTGTGTTTGATTCTGGCTGGTTTCTATTGGTATGTCATGTCCTGAAGGATATTTATCTTCTGCTGTGTATTATGCTGCTAATCTCATCCAGACCTGATACTTTTCATCTCATATTTTTGCTGTTTTGCATTGCTAGAGATAAAAACCCAGGGCTTCATATATATACATACACACACACACACACACACACACACACACACACACACACACACACATATATATATACACACACTATTGCTGTCCTACTGTGCTCTACCTCAGTTCACATACTATATTTTTTAAAATCTCTTAATGTTAACTTGTTTTTATAGTTTTAGTTTATGTCTCTATAAACACTGTTTCTACCTTGAAAATATAGAATGTCATTATAATAGCTGTTTTAATTTTGTCATCTACAAATTGTCTTCTCTGCTATTTCTGAGTCTCTCCGGTGATTAAGATTTTCTTATTTGAAAAATCTTTTCCTATTTTTAATATGCCTAATAATTTGTAATACTATGTCAAGTACTGAGTACTTTATCTTCAAGTGTTTTCTATTCTTTAAAGATTTGGGGATTATTTAATTATTGAGGAGTAATTTGAGTCACTGAAGGCTGCCTCTCAAGGTTCCCTGAGGCTGTAAGGAACAGTGTTTTTCCCTCATGCTAACTTGCCCTGTGCTGTGCTGGAGCCTGGCAGTACCTCTGCTGGGTACAGTGCCTTACTGCTTCCGAGGACTTTCTGATGGCTGCTGGAAACAGGAAACATTCGCGGTCTGATTAAGCCGCTGGCCTTATTAAGCCAACAGGCCACTCAGTGAGAGGAGCCTCTCCATGTTCTCCTCAGCTCTCCCTGTACAGATTTCTCTTCTCTGCTGCCTAACTGCAAATTCCAGTAGCCATTAGCTTGCCGATCTCCAAATAATGTCTCCTCAGCTAGAAAGGACCTTCCAGCTCTGCTCGGGCTTCCTCTCTTGTGCTGCTGCCTAGAAGCTCTGGCCAGACATGAATGGGGCAGTTATTGGGCTCCGGCGTACTGCCCTTGCTCCCCCTCTCACGAGGATCTACCCCATGCTGCCTGTTACCTGGGATTTGAAAACCGTGTTTTCTTGGATCTTATTCAAGCTTTTATAGTTTTTTTTTTGTTTTGTTTTGTTTGTTTTTTTTGTTTTTTTAAGGGTAGATCTAACCACATTGTTCAATCAAGGCTATAAATAAGTCTCCCTAATAATCTCCCTAACACGCACACACCCATCTTTGTCTTTTTTTTTTTTTAAATGACCTGCTAAATCCAGCTAGTGTTTGCCCGTATATGCATGAGTGTGGGGCCCTCTAGTGGAACATGGGAAACCTATCAGTAGCCATATATCCTCAATGAAGAACAAGTCATCCATCAGCAGCAACTCTACACTACCAGTAGCTCCTCACTAATGGGGTAGGGCCTGGAGATAAGTACTTCATTTGTGGCTGGCTTGATTTTACAAAGGTCTTTTGTAGGTAACCACAGCGGCTGTGAGTTCATAAATTCCACAACCATGTCATCTAGAGCAGTGGTTCTCCACCTTCCTAATGCTGTGACCCTTTAATACAGCTCCTCAGGTTGTGGTGACCCCCAACCATAAAATTATTTTCATTGCTACTTCATAGCTGTATTTTGCTACTGTTATGAATCACAATGAAAATATCAGTGTTTTCCGGTGGTCTTAGGCAACTCCTGTGAAAGGGTCATTGGACCCCCAAAGGGATCGTGACGCACAGGTTGCTGTTGTAAAGACAGATTTCACAGCACTTTTCCTCATCCTCTGACTCTTCCCGTTCTTCCCACTGCCTCTTCTGTGATGTTCTGTGATGTTCCCTGAGCCCTAAGCTATTCTTTTTTCCCCCATTTTAGGTTCTCTGTCTGTCTGTCTACATCTTTCAAAACAAAACACTTGTTATACCACGAGGAAGTATATATTGGAAGGGTTTGTTTGCATGCTCTTGTTTATTTCCCATGGTACTGTGGCGATCTGCTCTGTCATCTGCCTTCACTGTTGCTAATGAGACATGATGTTTTAGACACACTCCCTTTAAGCAGCTGTTTCTCTGAGAACTTAGGACTATTCTGAAGTTTCACTTGATTATTTTTCAGTTGTTTGGTCTTGTTTTATTTTTCATTGATTTGACACAGGTTCTCACTGATACATGTAGCTCTCAGTATAGATGTTCACCTTCCGTTCTAGGGAGAGACTCCCTGATACCTCCCTAAGCACTGTTTTTCTAAATACTTTTCCTTTCCAGGAAACTGCTCTCAACTGAGATTATAACCTTTGTGTTTAATGTCCTTCCTTTTGTTCTTCTGTTTCTTCTGTTCGAGCCTTTCCCCTCATTTCTACTTTGTTTTCCCAGGCTTCTTAGGCTTGATTTTCCAGCACACTGATGTAGCTCTTCCCTCGTCTGCTCAGTTTGTTTACTCCAGACTTTGTGCATGTGTCTGTAGAGTCTAATGTATCCCCTTTAGGCTTCTTCGTGGTGTTCTCATTTCCCCGGTGTGCCTGGTGTCACCTTATTCCTGTGCATGCTGGCTGTGCTGCATGGTTCCTGCAGCTTACTGTGTTAGCAGT
Organism: Onychomys torridus; assembly: GCF_903995425.1. Lineage (NCBI taxonomy): Eukaryota > Metazoa > Chordata > Mammalia > Rodentia > Cricetidae > Onychomys > Onychomys torridus. Next base: position 53,154,038 of record NC_050459.1, read on the forward strand.
CTGGTAGTATCGCAGTCCTCGGATGCTCTTTGTCATAACAGTGTGTGCACTCGAGCTGTTTCCTTTCCTGTGAGCACTCTCCAGAGAGCAGAGCGAGTGGGACATACTGCTGGAGCTGACCCTCTCACTGTACCCAGTCTTACTTGCCATGGAGTGTGCTCACACCCTCTGTCACCAGAGTCTTCCCGACACACTTTTCCTTCCATAGGTGTCATACTTGAAGTCAATGCCGTCCTCTTTCCTTATCACTGAATTTCTTTGTATTTGCAGTACCGGTCTAAATTCTTGCTTGATTTTGAATGCCTAATGCTAATATGCACTCCATAAAAGGACAACCTTTCTCTCTGTCCCCAGAAACAAAAGCAATATTGCAGCATTAGGAAGGAGATCTGTGTTGTTCAAGGCCTCTGCTTTCTGCTACACTATAGACACTGGGCCCTCACTGGGACTCCCCTTGTATATCCTGTTGTTGCCCTGTGTCATGGAGGCCCTACAGTTTGGACTGCAGGACTGGCCCCTTCATGTACTCCAGCAGATCATAGATAAAGTAGATGTTGCTGTGGGCCAACTCATACAGCCCCAGGCCCAGGTAGTAGGTGCATTGGTCAGCACACCAGCTCTCCCTCTTTCTCACCACCAGGGTGAGCTCTCCAGCACTTCCCTGGCTGGCTCTCCCACTGCAGCAAGCAGCAAAGGGTGGAGCCAGTTCTCCTGCTCTGGGGTAGGCTCACAGGCACCCAGACCACTAGGGCCAGCTCTGCTGTGTTGCCCAGGAGAATAGCAGAGACTGTTCTCCTGAGTGCCACAGCCCATGAGGGGGCCAGGGTCAGCTCTCCCACCTGCCACAGGTAGTGAGGGACTAGGGGCATCTCTCCCTAGTTGAGTATAATTTATCTCTGTAATAATTTATAATCAAGTGTTGTACAAGAATATGTACCTTTAATCCCAGCACTCGGGAGGCAGAGCCAGGCAGATCTCTGTGAGTTCGAGACCAGCCTGGTCTACCAAGTGAGTTCCAGGAAAGGTGCAAAGCTACACAGAGAAACCCTGTCTCGAAAAACCAAAAAAAAAAAAAAAAAGAATATGTACACTAGTGTATTAGGTAGAATTATCCAGCAAAACACACAGAAACAATTGATTATATATTTATGTAAGAGAGGATTTAATAGATTGATTATAGTCACAAAGCAGAAAAGTTCCAGTATGGGAATTTGTGGGCTAGGGAAGCTGGTAATGACACAGTCTAGGAACCCAGAACCATCTAGACATAAGATGTGAATACCCAATTGCCCAGCCTCTGGCAGAGACCTGAAAGTCCCATGGAAAATTAACTAGTTCAAGTCCAAAGGCTGAGGAACCTGGACTCTTGATGTCCAAAGCAAAAGAAGTAAAACATGCCTGCTTTAGAGGAAGAGCCAGAGAAATAGGTTGAGTGGTTTCCCTTCCTTTCTTGCGGTCTTTTTAGAGCTCTCCCTTTGCTCATAATTTTAGACTCTATTTGGGAATGATGGATGAGATAAGGTAAAGGAGCAATTGTATAAACTTTATTTTTTTTGTTGTTGTTGTTTTGTTTGTTTTTCAAGACAGGGTTTCACTGTGTAGCCCTGGCTGTCCTGGAACTGACTCTGTAGACCAGGCTGGCCCTGAACTCACAGAGATCCACCTGCCTCTGCCTCCCAAGTGCTGGGACTAAAGATGTGCACCACTATTGCCCAGCTAGACTTTATTTTTTAATTTTTTTACATTTTTATTTTAATTTTTGTGTGTGTGTGTGTGTGTGTGTGTGTATGTGTATGTATGTATGTATGTAGAGGTCAGATGCAGACTTTGTAGAGTCAGTTCTTTCCACCTTTACCTCGATTTCAGGAATTGAAACCAGGTAGTCAAGCTTGTGTAACAAGCATCTTTAATCACTGAGTCACATCACCAGCCTGATTGTTTTGTGTTGCAGCATTAGGCTCCCAGGAAAATAGACATTTATGGAGATTTCCAATCATATTTAGCCTCCACATGTGCACAGCCTTCCTCATTACCAACATTCTGTACCTGATGGTACAGTTTGTTAGAACTGAGAAACCTACACTGACACATTGTAACCATCGAAGTCTGCGGTTTGGGTTAGGGTTCACCTTGTGTTGTACATTTGGTAGGACTGCACAGATAGGAAGTGGCACATGACCACTTTCCCTGCCTTCAGAGAAGCTGGCTATGAGGAGTGGCAAGATTTCATATTAGAACATACTTGTAGACTCTGCACAGAAGAATTTCTTTTTAAATTGACTTATGATATAATTTAATCAGAATAAAATTTACTGGTGTTAAGTATGTCCTGATGAGTAATTGACATATGCATACAATCATGTGCGTATTGCTTTATCACGTTAGCAAACGTTTCTACCATTTCCCCAGTTTCCTTATGCCCCTTTGCTTGATCGCTTCCCTACCACTGATCTGCTTCCATTCACTATGGTGCTGGAACTTTTTTTTAGACATTTACTGAAAATTCTGAGTCATATAATATTCCCAAGTGCTAAGTTCAAGGTGTGTGCCACCATATCTAGCTGTATGAGATTTTATTCCTGAGTTCCGTTCTTTTGTATGGCTATCCCACAGTTCGAGTATCCATTCCTCTGTAGAGGGACGTTTGCGTTGTTTCTAGTAGTATAATATGGTCCTTCAGTATACTCAGTTATACACATGCCCAGATAATTGACTCTCCTCCCTCCTTTTGGAACCTGTTTTCTGGGTTGACATGTCTTATTATGTGTAGCTGAGCTGATATCTGTGATTACACTTTTAGATATCAGTGGAGAAAATCAAAGCTATGAAGATCATGTTTGAACCATTAATGATTTGCACTTTCAGCATTCTGTTACCTTTGATGCCATACTGTCATTATTTGGGGCCTTGTCATACTAATTATGTCCTATCTTTTTAGCATTCCTTCTTTAATCATACCTTCCTATAACCTCTAATTAGGTTTCTGTTTCTCCCATCATTAACTCTGTATAAGTCACAGTCAGATCTTCAAATGAATGAAGCTGTATTTGTTTCTAGTTCCTTATCTATTATTTTAACTCTGTAAACAGTTTATTACCACACCACCATATTGAAAGAATTCACTAGTGTCCATCCTGTGAAATATGTGCTTTTCTATTGGCTTTGTTTGTTTCTTTTTGTGGTGCGGGAGATTGAACTTTGGACTTCTCATGAACTGAAGAAGTGATGGACCATTGCATTGCTAGCCCAACCGAACCGTTTGTGATCCTCATCTTACTTGACCTTCCTGTGACATCTGAACGTGAACTGTGACCTGTCTTCCTTGCCTTCTGCAATTTACCCTGGACTCCTCTCCCTCAATTTCCTAGCATGTTCTTCTGTGTAATTGTTATTTTTCTTCAATCTTTACATGTTAATGCTATTTGGGACTATGTCCTTAATTGTTTCTTTTTTCCCCTTTCCTTTTTTTTTTTTTTTTTTTTTCCAGACAGGGTCTGTCTGTGCAGCCTTGGCTGTCCTGGATCTCCCTCTGTAGACCAGGCTGGCCTCGACCTCCTAGAGATCCACCTGCCTCTGCCTTGCAAGTGCTGGGAATAAAGGCTTGCACCACCACTGCCTGGCCATAATTGTTTCTCTCTATCACTGTTGTGGAGTGATCTCACTGACAGTTCTGCAGGCATTTGTGTGTACACATATGTGTAAATCACCCACTTCCCAGCTTCTGACACTGCTCTAGCTGCGTTCTGCATTCATTTCTCCATACTGCATTTTTGTTTGTTTTTCTTTTCTTATAATTTGCTTATGTGTGTCTATGTGTGTATGTCATTATGCATGTCAGCGCCCTTGGAGGATCCTCTAGGAATAGTTAGAGGTGGTTTTGAGGCACCTGACATAGAGTCTGAGAACCAAACTCCAGCCTACATTCTTACCTGAAGACTCAATAGGGAAAGGGTTTTACTCCCAGGCTCATTCAAGTTGGTGAGAAAATTCATTTTTTTTCCTCCAGATCTATACATCTGCTTTATTTTGCAAATTTACATTCAGTTCACCCAACAGCCAAAATGGCATTATTTCAAATATATCTTGAAATATATATCATTTAAAAATTATACCCGAAATGTGTTAATAGCAATAACTAGCTAAAGGATTTTATTATAATCTTACTTTAGCCCTGATAAAGACTTACGCCAACAAAGGTCCTGTGGTTGAAAGTTCATTTTTTTATGATCACGGAATAAAGTCCCCTGCTGCTTGCTGCCATCTTAGTTGGGATTTTATTGCTGTGAAGAGACACCATGACCACAGCAACTCTTGTAATGGAACACATTTAATTGGGGCTGGCTTACATTTCAGTGTTTAGTCCATTATTGTCATGGTGGCACACAGGTAGACATGGTACTGGACAGGATCAGCATGTAACAGGCAGCAGGAAGAGAGGGCAACAGTGGGACTAGCTTGGGCTTCTGAAACCCTGAAGCCCAGCCCCAGTGACACACTTCCTCCTACAAAGACACCTCGACTCCAGTAAGACCACACTTCCCAATGCTGCCCCTCCCTGTGAGCCTGGGGGGCCATTTTCATTCAAACTACCACACTACCTGTCAACCAGTGGTGCCTCTTCCTTTGCAGAGGCCACTCCTAGTCTCAGAGATCAACCCAAGTGCCTTTCCAACATGTCTGTTACATTCTCCAGTAACTGCAGTCTATGAAGAAAGAGTTCTTCCAAGACACAATGATACATCATGTGCAATTACAGGCTCTCCATTAGTCATTTCATAGTCCAGTGGTTAGAAGCACATCATACTCAAAGGAAGGGACTGTACTGCACACGTGGGTTTATGAACCACATTCTCACTGTTTGACTTGTTTTCTTTTTGAAGATCACTTTAGTTGATGGCAATATAACCATTGCAATTTCATTTTTATTTAAGTGTTTCCGTAGTATTCTGTCCTTTATTTTTAAGGTAACTGAATGATTGGGGGTGAGACATTTTGTAATGAATATATACTTGATTCATTTATTTTTTAAAAAAACTTATCAAATGACCTCTGTCTTTTAATGGTCTATTATAATTGTATAATAATAACATTCAATGACAGATTTTTGTTTTGTTTTGTTTTTTGAGATGGGTTTCTCTGTGTAGTTTTGGTGCCTGTCCTAGATCTCGCTCTGTAGACCAGGCTGGCCTCGAATTCACAGAGATCCTCCTGCCTCTGCCTCCTGAGTGCTGGGATTAAAGGCGTGTGCCACCACCGCCCAGCGACAATATAATTTTTATATGTTTGGATTAGTTATGTTTTATCATTTTATGTTTATTTTTGTTCTTCTGGTTCTTGCTGCCTGTATCTTATCTGGGTACTTTTTAAATATTTCATTTTAATCAATCATATCATTTTGATTATATCTTTGTGTAGCTTTTCAGTAGTGATTGTCTCAGTGACTAAGAATGCATACTTTCCTTTTTCACAATCTATTTATAAATGATGTTTGATGTGCTAATTCAGTAGTATGATGGTTAACTTTAGTTGTCAACTTGGCACAATTTAGAGTCACCTGGGAAGAGAGTCTGAGGTATCCTCTGCGTTGGCTTGGCCTGTGGACATGTCTCTGAGAGATTATCTTATGTTAATTGATGTGGGAAGACCTAGCCCACTGTGGACAACATTGTTCCCTAGGCAGGAGGAAGTCTTGACCTCTGTGAATCTGGGAATTAAACAAGCTGCAAGAAGATGAGCACGAATGTGTATCTCTCTCTCCTCTCTTTCTCTCTTTCTCTTTCTCTTTCTCCCTCCCTCCCTCTCTCTCTCTCTCTCTCCCCCCTGCCACTGTGAGTTCTGTGCAGTGATGGACTGTAACCCAGAATTACAAGCTAGAATAAGCTTTGTCTGCTAAGTTCCTTTTCATTGGGGTATTTTATTACAGCAACAGAAATGAAGCTAGACCAAGTGGGAATGGGAAAATGCTGCCACCATAGTGGTTCCTTCACCTTCTCCTTGCAACCAGGAATATTAGTATACTAGCTGGTGTGTCTGTGTGTGTATGTATGTGTGTTTTTGGATATTGAACCCAAAAACTTGCACATGCAGAACAAACGCTATCACTGAGCTATACTTCAGCCCTTGATTATTCCTGTCTATTGTCTAATTTAAGAACTAAGAGAAAAGGAACATTTACCATAATCATTGTTCCCTTCCATCCAATTTTCCAAGCTTCTTATATCCCTTCTGTCCAAATATTCCTTCTTATTTATTTATTTATATGACATGTTTCCTTTTTCTTTAATTGCTTCTTGGCCTTCTGGCTAAGATCACATGTACTTTTGTTTATTTGTTTTTGCAGTGCTAAGACTCAACTTGGCATTACATACATGTAAGCCAAGGGCTATACCACTTAACTACAGCCTCAACCCTAAAAAATTCATTATTATTATTATCATTATTAAGAACTTGTAAATTAAAAAAAATCACTTAGCAAAGTCGACCAGACTAAAAGTCTGTCAGACACAAAAAACAGAGCTAAAAAGCAGCACTTCCTTTAGCAATGCTTTGTTAATTGGTAGCATTTTAATGAAATGGCCCTTGTTGTGTGCAGCCAGGGAGGCTGGTCCTGAGGGAGGCTTCCCAGGGAGCCTGAATCTCATCAGTCATGGACCACTGTGTAACCAGTAGTCCTTGCAGATCAGCTCTTCTAACCGGAAATCTTCATCTTACTTTTACAATAAGATTCCTTCAGTTGGTCTTCATTTGCTGAGTGGTGGCATTTATGAATCCAATATTCTGGGCTGACAGTTTACTTAGTTGAAAAATTGTGTCATCAGCTACTTTTTATTCTGTGTAGTTTTAAATGAGATAGCTTCACCTGTTGAAAAATTTCTTCTGTAGTTAAGAGTTCTCTGGATGCTTTGAATATTTTACTTTTAGCTCTTACTTTTCAGCAGTATTAGGTTTTCTTTGGGTTGGGATGGGTTTTTAGGTTCAGGTCATTTTATTGTTTTGATATCCATGCAATTCTGAAATATCAGCATTATAATACATAATTTTTTGAAGTATGAGCATTATAATACATTATGTAACTGTCATTTGTAGATGGTTTTACATGAGATTTGGATGGTTTTCTAATATTATTGCCATTATTTCATGAAAAAAAGTCTTCAGTCTTTGGCAAGATCTTTAGTTTGGTTTGTTGTATTTTGATTTGTTTTGCAGGGGTGGGTTTTGGTTTTGTATGTTTGGTTTTTTGGCTAGTGGAGGGCTCCAGATCCAATCTTGCACATGCAAGGCAAGCACGTGGCCATCACACTCTATCTTCAACCCTGTCAGTGGATTTGAAATAGGTTTGCATTGTACCATCAGATGTGTAGAACAATGAACTTCTGAGAGATGATCAGTCGAGATCTGGATGTAATGGTTGTAAAGAGATGGAATGTTAGGGATGGAGGGCCCTTAGGAGACTCATTTTACAGTAGTTACTAATGCATGTTTACAGTGTCATTAATTTTTGTTTTATTGGTGCGAAAATTTTCACTTCTCAGTTCAACATGACAACTGCGAGGTCTCCATTTAACAGTTTCACTTACATATACTACTGTACAATATAGTTACTATTTAAGGTTAACCTTAACATCAGTGATTTAAAGTTGTACATAATAAATATTTTCCACTAGTGCTAATACCCATGATAAGCTTGAATAATTTGAAGATGTAAATATATTTACTCTGGCTTTTTATTTTATTTTTGTGTATGGGTGCAGGCATGTACTCAGATCAGAGGATAGCTTGAAGTAGTTGGCTCTCACCTGCTACTTTGATGAGGCAGGGCCTCTCTTTTCTTTGTTTTCTATAATTAAACATTGTTTCCATAAGGGCAGAAAAGTGTTGTATCCAATAAAAACACTGCATTCCATAGTCCTGAATTTGGAGCCCATGTTTCAGGAAGCACTGGTGTTGAGGAGTCACAGCATGCACAGTGCACAGTGCACTTGTGTATTCAGGACCAAGGTGTTAGGGATGGTGCATCATGTGATGTGGATTAGAGCTTGAATTAAGCATTGGTCATATGTGTTAGAAAATACTGCAAAAGGCTGTGTCTAATCTTCTAACTTGTCTGGACCACAGTGTTATCTACAAAGTTAACACTTGAAAGCTATGCAATATGTTTTACAAAACAAATTGCAGAAAAATCTCAGTCTCATGATTTTGTATTGGGCTGCATCTGTAACTATCCTACTCCCCTTTAACTCTGTGGGTAACTTCTGTGTACCTTTTAAGAGATGAGCTCACATATAGGCACATAATAGGTTAGAGGGGATACCAACCTCATACCTTACTACTGCAGAAACTGAGGCAGAAGGAGCTTTTAAGCCTAGGAACTCGAAAGTCAGTCTTGGCAATATAGTAAGACCCTGCCTCCAAAGGCAACAACAGCAAATGCCCCATGCCTTAGCCTTTTTCTCTCCAACTACAAGATGTAGAGTTTATGAGATTGACATTTGAGGACGTGAACTTATGTGGAACAAAACTACCTCAAACACTTTCTGAACGTGACTTTCCCATTCTTTTTTCAACATGGCCTTATTCTTAGCCCAGTTGTTGGCTGTGATCAGTCACTAGAGTCAACAAGCTAGTTATCTTTGCCTTCTACTGTCTACCAAAGGCAATGTTACCAGTCCTCTTTCCTAGCTGCTAATTGAGCCTTTTGGTTTCTGTCTTACCTTAGGCATTTCTTCTTTTGACTTCTGAATCTCTAGAGCCATTTCCTAATTTACACTCTCTCTGGTCTCACATGGATCCCTTGTTTATTCGAGTATGTTATCCTAGGCCTCCTTGTAGTACTAAACAAGCTCTCTACCATAGAGCTGTGCCACCTACCCCCATCTCTCTGTTCTTATGTGTTAGTGAATATGAGGAGGGACCGAAAATATAATTGTAGGTGAAAAAAATTAGAATTAATAGAAATGTTCATTTCTATAAAAACATGCTCGTATGCATCCATACATATGAATAAAAGGATATTTGGGGGATAATTCCTTTAGAATTTAAAGTTCTTAAATATTAGCTTTATAAATGTTTAATGATTTCTTTATTTTTTAAATTTTCCATAGTGAACCTCCTATATTTATGAGAGAATACACATATATCTGTAAGTGAAGTAAGTTCAATCAAAAGTAATTTGTGAAAAAAATTGTTCAAAGGCTCCATTTTAATCATTTATAACACTACTCGTGACTTAGAAAAAAAAATTAAGCTATACTGGAATTAGAAGCAGATTTGTAGAAGGTAAAAAAAATGATTGACAGTCAGGAAAATGGAGATAATGAGTATAAAAGTACATTCACCACACACTGATACAAGATAATAGATGGGGAGAGTGGATTAAGAGCGCTTTAAGTTTGAAGAAACTTTAAACATGATTGTAGGTTGAAGGAAGAGAAAGTAGATAATTAGATAATCTGGTAGTTTTGCTGAAGCATGTGAATAATTTCTAGTAAGATAATTCCATGTTATCAATAAGCTGTATTTGGAAATGAGTCAGTCTGTGTCTGGGGCTAATCATTTGTAGTATTCTAACAGGGTATACCTGAGAGCAGAGTATGGTTTAAGTCTGATAACTAATGTACAACACATTTTTTGAAATCAGCAGTGAACATAAAAGTTTGTGTGTGGCCGGGCAGTGGTGGCACACACCTGTTATCCCAGCACTCAGGAGGCAGAGGCAGGTGGATCTCTGTGAGTTCGAGGCTAGCCTGGGCTACAGAGCTAGTCCAGGACAGGCTCCAAAGCTACAGAGAAACCCTGTCTCGAAAAACAAAAACAAAAACAAAAAGTGTGTATCGTATACTATGCACACAGACGTCTAAAAATGGATTGGGCCTTTTTAAAGGCAAGAAAAATATAGTACTTTGGGTTTTAATAAGGAAAACATTCTTAGAAACCTCTTTAGTGACTATAAAGACATATGCAGTCTGTTTTAAATATTTATACTTGAGTTTAATGACTTCTGTTCTCATTGAATTACATGACATCATGGCCATAAGAAGTGCCAGAGCTGCTTAGTGTAGTATCTAGATGTGGCCAGTATTATCCAAAAGAAAGAAGTGGCATGTGGATGTGCCTAGGTGGAAGGGCAGTGTAGCCCCACTCATTCTTTAAACTTAGTACATTAAATGACAAACAGGGAATCCTGCAAAACCTGGCATCTCTGTATGGAGGCAGGCCCAGCTCTTCAAGAGGAGGGAAGCCAAGGAACAATGAGGAAGAGGTATGCTTTCCGCATGCTCAGTACCTCCGCCACACAGCCATTTTTAGTTCATCGCCTTCTTTTCTTGCATGGTTTAAATGCTTAACAATTTTTTTAAGATTTTGTGAGTCTATAGGAACCTGTTAATATATTTTGACTGACATGCTGTGTCATAATTTTGCCCCATAACTGTTACTCAGTCTTCTGAGTTTCAATTTCTTTTCTTTTGATATAATTTAAAGATTTGTAATTATAACATATTTCTTTCTTTGCAGAAAAATTGCTTTAAATTAAATACTTGAAAGCTAATATTTCATTTTCATTAACCAAATTTCAGAACTTTTGTTTCTTGTATTCAGATTAACACTTTTCTATAAGTTAAGGTTTTTTTTAGCAGTAAAAATGTTCACAGTTTTCCTTTTAAGTTAATGTTTGGTTTTTTTTGTTGTTGTTCCTATTTTAGGTTTATCTGGCAAGACTGAGGCAAATAAGACTACAGAATTTCAATGAGCGCCAACAGATTAAAGCCAGGCTTCGTGGTGAGAATGTAGGTAAAAATCAATTTTTCAAAAAGTAATTAATAGATTAAGCTTAAACATGCCATGTCCATAATGCTAAAAGGTAAAACTGTTAAAAGAAAATGAAGGCCAAAGACCAGGAAACTATCTGTACCAATGAAGTAAGTTTTAAATACATGATTTCAAATTGGTGTACCTGAAAGTTTTCCTGTGTCCTGCCCAGTCCTGCCGCCACTCAGACCCAAGTAAACACACAGAGGCTTATATCAACTACAAATTGCACGGCCATGGTCTCTGGCTCAATTTTCTTGCTAGCTAGCTCTTATAACTAAACTCAGCCCATTTCTATCAATCTATATGTCACCATGTGTTCCATGACTTTACCTGTGTGCCATTACACGCTGCTCCCTGGATGGCGGGATGGCGTCTCCGGCCTCTCCTTTCTCCTTTCTCCTTTCACTATCTCCCTTGGATTTTCCTGCCTGGCTCCATCCTGCCTTGCCATAGGCCAAATGGCTTTATTTATCAACCAGTCAGAGCAACACATATTCACAGAGTACAGAAAGACATCCCACAGCAAATTGGTCAGCTCATTTGTTCCATAGGGATTTTAATAGAGAATATAGCTGATGTCCCTGAAGAACTGAAGACCCCTTGACAGCGCTCTTTACTGTCTTGATCTGGAGGGCTCAGCTGCAGCTCCGGGGAGAACGGATGGTGTCAGGGGTTTCATTTCACATGTGTCAGTGCAGGCGGAGGAGACAGAGCTTGACTGCGGTTTGCTAAGTGGTGTGTTCACAATTGTTCTAGAAAGAATCTAATGCTACCAAAGGACAAGAACCAACAGAAGAAGCTGACTTGAAGCTCAAAAAGATGGAGTCATTTAAGGTATAGACTAAATTATATAACTTATTAGGAAAATGAAAGCTGAGAAAGAGAAGTCTGTTCTTAATCTTTTTTATATAGATGATCATTTTGTTATCTTGCTTCAACTTTTGATTTCCCCTTTATCTGTCACCTCATGATTTCTGGAAAATAGCATTTTTCTTCTTTATACAACCTTTATGAAGAGAAATTATGTGAAATTATGATGTGAATACATAAAACTATGACACATGAAATTCCATAAAAGAAATAGCCAGAGTGGGCTTACTCCTGCAGTCGCAACATTCGGTGGGCGGAGGCCGAAGGCTTGCTATGAATTCGAGGCCAGGCTGGATATATACACACACATATGTATGTATACACACACATACACACATATATATGTATACACACACACATACACACACACACACACACACACATATATATATATATATATATATCACAAGACATTGTCTCAAATGAAATCTGCAAGTTTGTCTGAAGATGAATGGAATTATGTGTAACAGTTGTCTTGATCATGGCATGACTCCTGTGGACATTTGGTACTGACTAATTGGTCATGGTGTTTCTAAGCGTGAAATGGGGAAGAAGCTTACTGCATTTATTTATTTTTTGTTTTTTATTTTTGTGGAGCTGAGGATCGAACCCAGGGCCTTGTGCTTGCTAGGCAAGCACTCTACCACTGGGCTAAATCCCCAACCTCGCCAACAGTTGTCTTAAATGTTTACATTTTAATTTCCATTCCAGTGTATTAGACTTACTTTCACTTGGCAGCTATCCACTGATCCTCTGTTGTCCAGGAGCAGAGGGGTACAGAGTGAGTGTACATTTTTATTCGAGAACCACACATATACTACTTTGTTGGCTTCAAAGTCAGTATCTTTTTTTTTTTTTTTTTTTTTGATTTCAGGGTTTCTCTTTGTAGCTTTGTGCCTCTCCTGGAACTCACTCTGTAGACCAGGCTGGCCTCGAACTCACAGAGATCCACCTGGCTCTGCCTCCTGAGTGCTGGGATTAAAGGCATGCGCCACCACCGCCCGGCCAAAGTCAGTATCATTTTAGAGGCAGGTGGGAGGATGGTTTCCATAGGCTGTCCTCCTGATAACTGATTGTGTGAATGGTTTTCATTTACAGGCCCAAACAAATGCACGAGCTGCCGTACTGAAAGAACAGCTGGAGCGGAAAAGAAAGGAAGCCTATGAGAGGGAAAAGAGAGTGTGGGAAGAGCATGTAAGACTCGTACTTAACCCTTCTTGAATTCATGTCCTTGGGCTCTTACTGAGGAGTGAGTCGCCTTGCAGTTTGTTAATCTTGTAGCACTGGGGATCGAACCTAGGGCCTGTACGTGATAGGCAAGTGCTCCATGACCAAGCTGTAGCAGCGCTTTTTTCTGATTTTTATGCGCTCTCCTTCCTCCCTTTTCCTCCCTCTCTCCTTGTCTTTCCCTCTCCCTTCTAGCCCTACCCCCAACCTTTGCCTTCCAAATTGAAGGTTCATCTGCCGCTGGTTTATACTGCTACCTCAACATCTTTTGAGTGACTCTCTAGTCTATGTGCAGAAAAGCTGTATCTTTCTTTGTGGAGTTCTCTCTGCTTTTCTGCCTAAAACAGGCTAGTCCTCCCGTGTGGATGATTGTAGGTTTAGAATGTACTTTATTTCCTCGCAGGACTGCCTGCATTGGGGCTGTGCCCTCCTGTTCACAGTGCTGGTTCTTTTCCTTCGTTCATATCCTTGTGTTTTCCTTGTTGGGGTGGTTTTTGTTGTTTTAATCCTGTTGGACTTTTATAGGTATAATATTATTAAATGTATGAGTTGAATTTAAGAAACAATGTGTTTTTAAAGTTTTATTCAGGAACATGTTAATTTTATGTGTCTATTCATTATATCCTAATTTTTGTACTTAAAATTTTTATTATAAAAGTTACTTATAGATCATTTCTAATTTTATTATTTTCTATCTCTAACAGAATATTGCTCATATTTGGATAAATTGTAGACATTTGCCTATGTTTTAGGTCATAGTAAGTTGGCTGGTTTATAATTTTCATTTAATTTTGTGGGATTTTATAATGCAGTCTTGTCATGATATGCTGCAACAGCTCCTAGAGTTTATTATTTATAGTATGCAGGCATTTGTAACTACTATATGTGTACTGTTTTTCTTTCATTTTGACTACACAGTAGAGAAAATACTTACATTGCAGTCACATTTACAGTTCCGGTCAGAACCTAGATTGACCCTTGGTTTTTACACATTTTTTTCCTCTGCTTTCTCTAAGGTGGGCCTTTGTTATTATTGTGTCAATCGTTGAATTAGCTAGAATCTCTCGGACAGTGATAAGTAATAATAGGGATGCCTTGTTCTTGTCCTTAGCAGAAACGATCCAATATAGTACTATGTGCTATAGTAGGAAAAATAATAGTTTTATGTCTCACTTATCCAAGTTTTTTCAAGGATTGTGAATGGAAGAGTCAGAACACTAGAGCTCAGAAATAAGACTAAGAATTTCTCAGTAAGTTCCCTTCTATTTATATCCAATGTAATTTGGAATATAACTTTTCTAAGTTCCTCAATCTTTGCTACCTATGTTTTTGTCTTTAACGTCAAAACTGAACAGTGGAGAACTCGCTTTTGTCTTATTGTCCCTTTTCTGGACTAGATTTCAGTCTTCCCAAACAAGACTTGAATAATGGTTACAGTCGCACCTAGGAATTATTTCCTGGTCCATTGGCCAGAGTGTTAGCTGCCTTTTAGATTTTGTATTTGACTTATGTTCTTGATACAATGGTCCTTGTTTTTTTCTCTCAGGCATAGTATCAGTACAGTATTAGTATGAAGCAGTAACTGGTAGGTTAACACTTTTGCCCCAAGAACAACAGAATTTATCAAAAGTAGAAATCATTCTTTTAATAATCAGAGCCACTCATTTCTTGTATTACTCAAATCTCTTCCAAATTTACCTTGTCCTCAAAAATGGTTATGAGCCTACTTCTGATGCCATACATACCAAGCAGTGGGAAACAGTCTACATTATGTCTCCTAGGGTTATATCTTCAGCACAAGAAGCAAAAGCTTTACCTAGTACATGCTGATTTTCACATTTACAAAGAGTGTATCAGGATAAGTCAGTGTAGAAGAACTCTGTGTGTTTTTTAAGTATGTGTATTTTTAAGTCTTTGTCATGATGAGCTTTTAACCATAATGTTCAGGTACAGTGTCACAATTGCAAGTATCAAAGCCGTTGTTCTTTCTTATTTTTAATTAACTTTAAATAATCCATTCTAACATTCTTTATAAACTCTGAAGGTAGGTATAATAATAATGATTCCATCAAATAAGATGAACTTATATGTAGTCCAATTTAACTTTATATTTTTAAAATGCTAAATTCAGACAAAAGTTTCATGCAACATCCAATTATTTGATAATAGTAGACATGGATTTATTTCACTTTTTGTTTCCCCCCAGGCTTAGATACTGGGTCAGCTACGTACTTGCTCTCATCAGTATGCACACACAGGCCCTCTCTGGCAGTAGGCCTCTACTTGCTGGGTTTGTTACCTGTGTTTTCCCCCAAGGTAGGGTGAGTGTCTGTGCCTCAGTTCATTCTGTGATCAGCATGTAGGACATGCTAGTTATCAAATGTGGGTATTTTCCATAGATGTGTAGGCTCTACTCAGTCAGAATAGTATGCCTTCATCAGCTCAGGTTCATGTAACTCAGAAAAGCCAGCATAGGATTAGCTTTGTCATGACGATAAGAAACAAGAGGATAAATTTGTTGGGAGTTTTGTGACTCAGCTTATTGCAAATCTGTGTATCGAGAATTGTTCAAGAAACCTTTGTTTATTTATACCCTGGTATAGGGAGAGAAAATGTGTCTGGAATAGGATGTCTGACTTTTGGTCTCAGTTCCGCCAGCTAATTAGTCTGAATTTGTTCTTCAAACAGAAGTTTAGCTGAGATATATCCTTAGGTGCTACAGAACTACATGTGAAATTACTCTATATTCCAAATATGAAGTCAGGCCCCTTTGACATGGTCCTGACATACTTACTTATCCTCACTAATCCACATATAGAAGTGAAATGATGGTTACTGTTCTGTGACTTAAGACTTGATAAATCCATACACACACACACACACACACACACACACACCTGACTTATGAAACTTCAAGTCAATGTTTTAGCCCTATTGAAAATTTTATATTTAAAACTGAATGAGTTTTGTAAACCTAAGCTTAGAAGGAAGTAAATATTCTAGACTTAGCCATGTGCTCAATTTCATTTTAAATTGACTATTTGGTTTTTAAGACTTTATGAATTTTGTCTTCTATAAAACTTTGTGATTTTTTTTATTGCTGCCTAGGCTCAAAGGGAATCCACTGAGTCAGTATATTAAACCTTTTTTGTCTGAGGGTGCTAAGGGAAAAAGACACTTGCATACTCTCTTAATGGTTTCCTTCTTTTTTTATTCTTCTAAATTCTTCTCTTTTCTTATCTCTACCCAGAAATGTTCCTTCTGTCTCTCTTGATGTTTTTCTTCTAATTCTGTCTTTATTCTTGATGTTTTCCTTCTCTCTTAACGTTTTTTTCTCCTAATTCTCTCATTCTTGATGTTTTCCTTTTCCTTCTATCTTTATTCTTCCTTATTTCTCATTCTTGATGTTTTCCTTTTCCTTCTATTTTTTTTTTCCTTACAGCTTATAGACCCAAGCAAACTCTCTTAGGCAATATAGAAATTCCAATGTGGTTACGTTCTGCTTTTTAAGTGAATGATTACAATGAATGCAAATAAAAAAAAGCATGTTTCCTATATCCCTTAACACAGTTAGCATTTTATATATTACAGGTGAAAAACAAATTATCCCCAAGAATCCATGTATATTCATACCCAAGCAACTTATCATAGATTAACAGAGTAAGCAAGCAAGGTGTTCTTCTCAGCCAGTTTGTTTACTGGCAGGCTGGGTTTTGTAGTTACAAAGGAAGGACCAATCATTTTATTATTTATCTTGAAAGGTAATCTTATAAGGAACCTTAAAAGAATCACAAACTTAAACTTTTATACATAAAAAAAAAAATCAGTCAGCCCTACTTTAAATCTTTAGGGTGCATACACACTCATCAATAGTTTTTTTTTTTTTTTTTTTATATCAGGAGATTGAGGGCAGAAATGGGTATAAGGAATTAATCATCACCTTGATCATCAACCAATCCTAGCAAGAAAGGCACATCAGCTAATGATAACTGGGCTGTTTGTTCTTGTTCTCTGACCTTAAAGAGTTCTTCACTCAACAATGTGCTTTTCTGAAACTTTACATTATTTTCTTGGGGTTTTTCACCTTAAAGCTATTTAACAAAAACATCTTAGTCTAACTTTATTTTCAAAGCTTTGTTTCAGCTATGGTTCACTCTGAAACCTGTGAACACATCTCCCCACATTAAGGTTAAAACAGTTTAAGCTGGCTGGGCTACTTGGACTCAGTTGTTTTTCTTAATCATTAACCTAAGCCACAGTCTATATGGCTCCTCAATAGAAACTCATGTGTTCTAGCTGTGTGACACTTCCTTGCTTTATTTTTAATTATCAAAACTCTATTTAAACTAACATTGTTATTATTATCAATTAGACAGAACAGCTTAAGAAGAAATCATCTTCATAATAATCCACAGGTAAAAATGCCCAGCAGAGCAGTATGTTTTCATGAGATAATCACACTACATTATAGACAGTGGGGATCTCCCCACACCCATTCCCACCATGCCAGATACCAGAGAAAAATAGCAGCAGCAACACGTGAAGGCCCAGAAGAAGCAAAAGACATCCTGGAGTCTGTGGTCTCAGGGCCTTGCCTATCCGAGATTTATCCATCAGGGTTTTGTTTCCTGGTGGGCCAATCCCCTGAGGTCAGTTGCCAACTGCTGCTCCTCTGACATGGCCACCGACAGTTGTTGTTGTTTTTTTTAAACCTGTCTCATTTTGAGAATTTCATATATGAGTACTGTATTTACACCACTTTCACTCCATAGCCCCGTCTTCCAGTTTCTCCTAATAAACACACCCTATCAAACGCATGACCTCGTGTTCTTTAATTATCATTATTGCACACACATACAGACACACACGACCTACCGAATCCATTTAGTGTTCCTCATATGTATGTACTTAGGGCTGACTACATAGGATTGGCTGGCCTATCAGGACTTATCCTTGGAGCAGACTGATAAAACTTGTTTTGGGGTTCAGGTTTTTTTTTTATTTCCCATTTGGTAGCTTTCTGAATTGAGGGGTCAGTGAAATGTTTTCTCCTTTGATAGTCAAGGTACATTATTATACTGTGTCGTGTCTTTTTAAGAGTGTGACTGCTTTAATTTAGGAGTGGCTTCCCTTGAGCTCTTCCATCATTGCATAAGCACAGCTTGTATTGAATCTGACTCTCTGGGTCAGATTCTGTGTAACTCGGCAGTCTGCACTTAGATGCTTGTCTGTTACTTTAGGCTGCTCTCAAGGTAGAGTTTAATGCAGACATACTTCTAATTACATGTTATAGCTTCCTTGAAAACACTGAGACCAAGATAAGGAATTTTCACACTCAAGGTTTTTGCCATCTTGATCTTAGAACAAAACTAAGGATTGCATGACAGTTTGGGTTTTATTTTGTTGTGGAGACAGGCTCTCATAGCCCAGGTTATCTTATTATGTAGCTAAGGATGACCTTGAATGTTTTATCTTCTTTCCTCCATCTCAGAGTGCTAGAATTTGAGTCATGTACTACTCAGCCAGGTTTGTGCAGTCCTTGGGATGGAACCCAGGGCTTTGTGTTAGACAAATGCTAGACACTCTAATTGAGCTTCTACATCAGCCCTCCGTAGGGCACCTGAGACCATGCACCTACATTCTCAGAGAGCTGCACTAGTATCTTCTTTATATAGTAGTTATGCTTATGTACATAGGAGTTATGTGGATAAGAAAAACTTAATTTTTATGGTTCTGAGTATCAAGTCCTTCCTCATATTAGACAGTATTCTACCATTGAGCTATATCCTGGTCAAAAAGGTCTTTTTAACAAGTATAGATAAATGTATATAAGCCAGGGGGATGGCTTAAGTGGCAAAGTTCCTGCTATCGAAAGCTAAGGGACTGAATTCAGGTCCACAGCACTGATGTAGAAGCTGGGCGAGGCAGTGTGCTCCTGTTATTGCAGTACTAGGGAGAATGAGACAGGAAGATCCTTGGGTTATTGAGCAACCAATCTAGAACAGATGTGCAGGAGGTTCAGAGAGAGAGCCTACCTCCTAACATAAGCTGGAGAATGACTGAGGAAGGCACAGGACATCAATCTTCGGCCTCCATACATACACAAAAATAATTATGGCCAAATGGGGTATAATTTGTTGAGACATTGAGAGCATGGGTTTTTCTTTATGGGATTTCCTTTATGCCCTGTTTATAGGTGCCTGCCCAATAATTTAAAAAATGACTTTTAAGATAATCTTTAAAATCATGAATTAAAATATGAACTGTTAGTTGAGAAGGACATTTGATGCTATCCTTTCCTTAGCAAAATTGTTTCAATACATGTGGTAACTTCTACTTAATTATTCATACAACTATATTGCTTTTTGATCTTTTTGAATCTCAGTTTTCTTTGAATTTTATAATGTAAAGCATTTGACTTGTGGATCACTGTTTGTTTTCTGTTCTAAAATGTCCAATGCACTGCCCAAACTTTAAACTCTGATTATACACAGATGGCTTTTTGTTTGATTTCTGTGTTCTAAAGATCAGAAACTCGTTTTCTGCAAGTTAATTCATCAGTAATTCAATCTAAGCTTTTGGTGCTTAAGCCAAATGACCTTATTTGATAAAGGTTAAATTAATTGCCATGTGCTTCACACAACTTATTTCATTTGGTCTCTTCAGAGAAGATAAAGTGAGAGCACCACTCTTTTGGTAGAGGGAAAAAGTTGAGTTTCAGAGAGTCCAAGAAGTAATGAAAAATCACACCCCTAGTGAGTTTGCGGTTGAGGCCAAGTGTGGACGTGTCTGACCGATTGGGAAGGGCTGCCGAGGCTCCGGGCCGGGGGGCTGCTGTCCTCAGCACCTCCCTCAGCATCTGGCTTGCACAGTCAGTTCTTGCTCTGTTGTTTCATCATTTTGCATACCATTTAGCGTTTCTCAGTAACACAGAGGTTGATTTATTTCCCCTTCTTTAAAGTTTGCAAACCTTTAGGAGAGAACACTGAGCCTTCCTCATTCTGGGTGGTCACTATCTGGATGGGGTTTAGTACAAAGAGGAACATAATGCAACTTTCAGTTTGTTATTAGATGTCAAGTCCTATGAATTTGTTTACTCATGAAAGAATCATATTAGACTCACGTATTGAAATACCAGAAAGCATTTCTTCAAGAGAATTGGCACAAGAGTCTAAAAATGTCACTATTGTTCTCAACAGCAGTGTTTCTAAGCACTTCCTTAATTTTAATTGCTAGTGTCTGCTCTGGTTTTTATGAAATTACTTAATTTTTAAATGACTTTTAATATATTAAAAAAATGCTGATGTTTGCAGGACAATTTTAGAATTTATTCGTATTTCCATAGAATTTGAAATCCTTGAATATACGTTCTTGTGTTAACAAAACAGTTTCGAATATTTTAGCATAATCCTTCAGAGTGAGAATGCTTGGCTGTTATTAGTTCTGAATACTTTGAAAATTTATTTCAAATCTTGAAATCAGTATGATTAATACTATTGGCCTGTGGTTAAGTCAGTTGTGCCATTGTTTAAACAAACAGATACTGGTATAAAAATCTGGAAGCCCAAATACTAGAATTACCACTTTATGCATAGCTCAGTAAATACTACCTGAATATAAACTTACTGAAAGTCTTCGTGATCGAGAAAGAATAGCGTTGGCAGCAAGTAGCTCCATGCTACCAGCAGCTCACCCAATCCCGCTGCCTCTTCATTTGCTTAGAAGTTCACTGTCTGGGGGTTAGAAATATGGCTCAGGAGTGCTCTTGCGGAACACCTGAGTGCGGATCCCAGCACCCACGCCAGGCAGCTCTCACCCTCCAAAACACTAGCTCTAGCAGAGAACCTCTGGGGTCACTTGCAACTCAGATGCACATATACTGTGTGCACACACATCCACACAATTACAAAATAGAATAATACGTTCTTAAGCTCAGAGTCTTTATGTTGATTAGAGTCTCAATGGCTAGTGCATGATAAAAACAAACGTGTATTGATATAATAAGTAAATTTTATTTTCTGGATCTGTCACTCATCCATTATTATTCATGTTGATACTTTTATAATAAATGCTGAAAGATAGGTTTTCGGGCTTTAAGAAAACAGTAAAAAATTGGCAAGAAATTTCAGAAGGATTTCTTTCTGAAATGTAAAATTAATAAACTACTTTTACATCAAACATTGTATTAGATTAAAATAAAGTCAATGTTTTATAAGACATTTACAGATTGCTTTTGTGTATATTTATTATTTTTATGGGTATATGTTTATGCTTGTGTGAGATTATGTGCACCAGTGTGTGCAGGAGTCCATGGAGGCCAAAAAGGGGTATTGGGTCTCCTGGAACTGGAGTTAACAGTGGTTGGTGCTGGGAACTCAGCATAAGTTCTCTGCATGAGAAGTAAGTACTCTTAACTACTAAGCATTTCTCCTGACCCTAGAAGACTTCTAGGGGGGATCATTTAATGAGATTGCTAGTGCAGTGGTAGCCAGTTTTATTTAGGAGTGTTTGACAGACACATGGCTGTATTTACGTAAATAGCTGGAGGATTTTCTTGTTCACCATTCTATCAGCATATATCATAGTGTCCAACCCAATGAGTCACTAAGGAATGAGAAATTATCTGTACTGTACATAAAAGAGATCTTGGGGCTTTTTCTTTCTCCATGAAGATATGAAATCCAGTGTATTTAGCTGTGTATTCTGTCTCCCACAGTTGGTCGTGAGGGTAAGGAGCTCAGATGTTTCTTTACCTTTGGAGCATCAAGAAACTGGGAGTTCTCCATCAAAGCAGCAGATGAAACCTGTTATTTCTGTGACTTCAGCTTTGAAAGAAGTGGGCCTGGTAAGTTTCATAAAATTTAGAATTCCTCAAAGACTAAAGCTTATTTTAAGTGAAAATAAATGTAATAAATTGGCATTAGTTCCTAATGTCTCCTTGTTGTTTTTCTAGAGAAATATTACTTTCTTGAAATTTTTTTTTGGCTTCCTCTGAATATTGGAACTTTTCTGCCATAGATTTTTATCTAGGACTCTATCGTGGATAAATATTCCTTGAGCACTCTGCTTCTGAGGAGTCCCTATATACAAAGTCAATCAATTTCAGATCCAGAGTATTTGAGAACAAAAGTCATGTTGCTGATGGTATTATGCAGGCCTGTACTGATGGCATCTGTAGTACTGAATGATGTTTTATGCCATTAAACCAAATAACGACAGTTTACACAGCATGTCGTTCTGTTAGGCAGTGTAACTAATCTAGAGATGATTCATGGTCTATGGAGGATATACATATGTTACATAAACTTAACCATTTTAAATATGAGTATTGAGCACCTGTGGATTTTGGCCAGGGAGTAGAGAGATCTTAGAACCAGTATCGCACAGATGCATGTGTATAGGAGTGGGAACATTGTGTTGAAATGACTCTTTTCTACTTTAAAACAACTACTGACAGACTGCGAAGATGGCTCGGTGGGGAAAGGTGCTTGCCACAATGCCTGGCAATCTGAGTTTGATCCCTGAGACCGACCCACATGGTAGAAGGAGAGAAGGACTCCCACAAACTTTCCCTGACTTCCATGCGCGTGTAGTTGCAGCAGCAGCAGCAGCAGCAGCAGCACACATACACTCAACAGATGTAGTAAAAGCATTTGAAAGCTCTACTGAAAATAATGTGGCAGACAGTTTTATACCGGTGCTAACATGCTTAGCAAGTTCTTTAAGAATAATATCTCTGTAGTACTTAAAGTAACTAACTCTAGGAACAAACTGCAACTATTTGAAATTTTGTAACATGGCAAATGAGGTTCAGTGTACTTAGGCTTTTTTTTTTTTTCTTCTCTTTAACCTTCTACTTCTGAGTCTCTGTATGCCATACAGATAAAACAAACAAAAATATGTGAACAAGTAAGTTTAAACTTGCAAGTGTGCCCCAGGTTCTCTGTTTTGGGTGAGATGGCTCAGAATGTGGAGTACCTGCCCAGACTTAAGTGGCCCTGAAAACAGTCTACCGAGCCCTGCAGCTTAATGACCCTGTTTTCCTGACTCAGTAGCGACCGTCTGTGACTTGTATTTTTGAGACTCATTAGATATTTTTCATACTGAAGAGGTTATTGATTACCACACAGATTTCTTGCAGCTTTTGTGTTCATCTTGAAAATAAGGCAAAGAATGAAACTGTTCCTTAGTCACTCTTCCGAGCTCGGCGTAAGAGTCTGTGTTCCCTCAGAAGGTTTTCTCTCTCTGAAAATGACTTTGCATGTGCCGCATTGTTTACAGCAACTTTAGATACCATTGTGTGCTTGCCTTCCTGGTACCCAGTCTCCCATCTCAAGTAGCTGCTCATCTCTCTGACTGCTTTCCTGGGTAAAATCCTCCTTGTCTCAATTACCTGTATTACTTTAAATCTGATCACTATATTCTTTCGTATTTTTCACATATTATAAAATTTGAGATAATCCATGTGACTAAATGTTTTTTCTTACTGAGTTGTATTTATAGAAACTGCTTATTTAAAACTTTGAAGATTATTTAGCCACACTGTCATAACCTTCATAACAGCTAATCTTTTCCTTTTCATATAGTTTTAAATATTAAGTTTTTAAAAATACCTTTATTATACTAATCAGAAGCAAAATTTACATTATTAATGACACAAATGAGTAGGAATCTGTTCTTGCTAACCTCTTTCCATAGAAAAGAAAGCTAGTTGTCAATTATGTTTAATGCTTTGGCTGTGTGTGTGTGTGTGTGTGTGTGTGTGTGTGTGTGTACATAGAGACGGTTTCAAAATAACATATCTGAATTTCTTAATCTACCAAAACATCCCTGCAACTAAGAATTTATCTCAGTTAATAGAACACTTACATGAGGCAAGCTCAGTCCCTAGGATGATTTCTTTTTAGGATATATTTATTTTATGTATATGGCTGTTTTGCCTGCGTGTATCTCTGTGTATAACGTGCATTCCTTGTGCCCCTTGAGGCCAGAAGAGGGTGTTAGATCTATAGAATTGGAGTTACAATTGGTTGTGAGCCACCTTGTGGGTTTTGGGAATCATACCCAGGTTCTCTGCAGGAGTAGCCAATGCTCTTAAGCACTGAGCCATCTCTCTAGCCCCAAGAACCATATTTTTTAAAAAAGCAAAAAAAAAAAAAAAAAAAAAAAAAAAAAAAAAAAAAAAAAACCCTTTTTCTAGCTCTAATAAACAAAGTATATGAATTTTCTTTATATATCTGTCATTGACTTTAAATGATCAAAAGTTAGATACCAAAGAGGACATTATTAGCAGTAATCCACAAACATGAGAAATAACTGAGAATTGACCTTTATATATATTAAATTTATTAACTAATTGATAGTGTTTAAATGTTTATCATTACTGACAAAGAAGCGATGTTAACATTTTATAGGAATGAGAGAAGTTTACAGTGGTCAGCTAAATGAAAAACTAAAAGTAACAAAAATATTGTTTTGCATAGAGTTCTAAAATGGTTTCATCTCTTACTCTTCAACCGTCTGTTTAAAGGACGGACGTTTAACTGATACTCAAGAAACCTCAGAAGAAATGCAGAGGAGCAGCTATGCTGTTTCAGTAAGTGCAGTTTTCAGACTCTTCAGATGTTTTCTTTAATGACAGTATGCTCACTATAGTGTAACTGTTTCAGAGTAAGCGAGAAATACTGCGTAGGCTAAATGAAAATCTTAAAGCTCAAGAAGATGGAAAAGAAAAGCATCCTCACTCTGATTCTTGTGAGATCGCTGGTCACAAAGATGCCGAAGAGTATGAGAAAGAAAATGCCATTTCCTCTGATCGCAAGAAGTGGGAGGTTGGAGGCCAGCTTGTGATTCCTCTGGATGAAGTGACACTGGATTCATCCTTCTCTGCCACCGAGAGTATGTATGAGCATATCCATGTCCTGTCTTGGGTTAGCACTCACATAACCTTGCATCCTGGCCATCCGAAGGAATCAGCATGTGGATGGGTTGAGAGGTAGAATTCTGTAATTCTGTGCATCCTCCTCATGGGCATGAAGTATTCCAGTAAAATATGAAGAACATGAAAAATGCTTTACGGTAGCTTTACAGGTTTTTATGTAAGAGTACAGTGAGAGGGAACTAAGGAGGTTATTTAAATCGCACTGTTTGAACCCTTCACACCACGTTAGTCCATTACGTTCTTGGTTCTTGTGGAGTGAAGGGGGTTCCTGGTGGGTGAGACAGTGTCTCACTGATATCCAGGACTGCCCTTGAACTCATGGTCTTCTTTCCTCTGTCTTCCCAGTGCTTAAATTACAGGCATGTGTTGCCGGCTCCCCTTTGGTTTTATGAGATAGTATCTTATATACATACATACCATATATACATACCAGGCTGGCCTAGAACTCCCAGTCCTCTTGCCTCTGCCTCTGAATGCTGGGTACATGCCAGCATGCCCAACTCTTGCAGTAATTCCTAATGAAAGCAAGAGCAATTAAAGCTCAGAAAGGCCCCTTAGACGTTGTGGTTTACCTAGCAAGAATTCCCAAGCACACACTGTGTTCTTATTATTACAATGAAGTATATGTTGTTTTGAGTTCACACTCGAAATAGGCAAGTGTGGCTCTGAACAGTGATAATTTTAACTGATTTTGAGTTGTACAGAAGGCCAGTAACTCTTCATTGAGTATCTGCTGTATGCCGACCACTCTGAAGAAACACGATGATAGTCAAGGCATAGTCCCTCGTCAGGAGGACAGGATGTAGTGGAAAGGGTTGCAAGTAGAAAGGCAGTTATCATTGATAACACACTAATACTAATGGGCTACTCTGAGAATACTAAAATGGAAGAACTGAGTCTTTGGAAGCCAAGGAAGTAGTAAATGTGATGCACTTGGTCAGAGCCCAGCCAGCTAAGGGTTTAGACAGAGAACAACCAGGACTCCAGGGTAAGAGGTTTTATCTCATCCTATCTCACTGTGTAGCCCTGTCTTTGAGCTCATGATTGTGTACCACGCTCCCCCCAACTCCCAGCTCTTGTGAAGGGAACTTGATATAACTCAACATGGATGGCTAAAACTCAATTTTCATGACAGGAAAATCAAACAAGGACCCTTGCCAGGGCTGCACAAATCCTTATTGTGAAGGGTTCTACATGTGACTCCAAGAGATAGTATAGATTTATTAGTATGGAAGGGAGAGTTTAGAATTGGGTCTTGCTGGTGGTTAATGTAGAAACTCACAACTGATCAAAGTACAGAGAACACATGTAAGTGCAGAGCTCAGCCACAAATCGAATATCTATAACATGCACTATAACATACATGGGGTGGGGGCGCTAGAGAGCACACAAGCATGCAGGAATTATTATGGAAGAGGGGTGGAAGATCGGAAGAGCAGGAGTGGAGGAGGACTGGATGGAACAGTGTCTTCTGGGCTCATGGGAGCACTACACTCATGCACTCCTAGTAGCTCTGGTTGTCTAGAGAAGATCAAGCCAGTTAGCATCCTAGCAGGGAGGGGAGCAGTTCAGGGCATTCCATATCTAACTATGTTTCAGTTTTGTTCATGGCTTCTGGGGGATGGAGAGTCAGTTTTCTTTCCGCCTGTTACCTCTGTCTTCCTCCATTGGTGGCGCTGTACCCAGGGGTGTATAGACAACACAAATTTAACTTAGTGGGTTATTTTTTTAAGAACATAAAATGAGGTGGGAGCAAAGAAAGGCGTATCTGAGTGGAGTTGAGGATGAATGTGATCAAAATACATTGTCTGAAATTCTCAATAAAAAATTTAAGTAAATAAAAGGGAGGTCAGCAAATGTGTTCTCTGCATAAGAAGATAGTAAATATTTTACATTTTGCAACCCTTATGGTATCTGTTAGAGTAAATTTTAATAGCTGTAGAACAAAACATCAGTTCATCTGAACATGGCTTTATTTATTGTAGTTTTTATTTATAAACGTTGGAATTTGAGTTTTGTGTAATTATTTTAATATATTCAGTTTCTTTTCTTGGAAGAAAGCTTATGGTTACTTCCTACAGCATTTTTATAATAGCTGCTCTTTAATCATTGTTATATAATTACAACATCTGGGTTAACATTGTGTTAACTGTTTTCTGTAACAGCTGAGATTTTGTATTTCTTTGTATGTCAAATAATTTCTAACTATGTCTTCATCTTGAATATTGCCTGATGAGGCTTGGAGTCTTGCTGAAATCCCACGGAGAGTGTTGATACAGTTGGGTTAGCAGGAGGTGGCTGAGGCCGGGTTAGCTGTGAGTCCTCTGTGTCCTCCTGTGGTTCACAGTTCTGGTGTCAACTCATTTTTCACAGCCTGTCATTGCTGTTTGGATCTTAGCATGGATCCCACCTCCTAGTGTGGGACCTGGACAGGAGTCTGTTAGTTCCATTTCCAGCATCTTTGATAAGCTACACAAGAGCAGATCCACGTGTGCACGTAGGAACAGTAACCTGAAGTACTAATAAATCACGTGACAAGATCACGCTCTTGAATCCTTTGTTCTGTCACCTGGTGTTTTCTGGTTCCTGAGGACTCTTAATCTAGCCAGGAAGCTGGGAGTTTGGGATTTAGCTCTGTTTTTGCACCTAAAGCCATGTAACCAAACATTCAAGAGAAATGTAGCTGTGCCTTACCCAGTCTCTGGATGCCACTCTTCTCCTGAGCAGAAGCTGCTGCATCTTCCCAGTTCTGTCTTCTATGGGCCGCCATTCTCAACCACTCCTGCACCCTGCACCCATCCAGGACCCAGAAAAAGGTGAAATCAAGGAATTCTTTCCTTGTCTGTTGCTCAGGCTAGATCAAGAGAGCTGTGTCCTGGAGTGCTGGGTTCACAGCCTGTGCCCACTTGTGAGGTTCTGGCAGACACCGGGTGCTTCACCACAGACTTATACA
Source organism: Onychomys torridus (assembly GCF_903995425.1). Taxonomy (NCBI): domain Eukaryota; kingdom Metazoa; phylum Chordata; class Mammalia; order Rodentia; family Cricetidae; genus Onychomys; species Onychomys torridus. The sequence continues at coordinate 53,181,838 of NC_050459.1, forward strand.
CTTTCATTTTTTTGTCTCTTCTACAAAGCAGCTGTGTTTCTTGCCATAACTCCAGTTTGGAGAATCAAACTCCCTCTTTTTAATTTATTTTGTTTTTTTAAGACAGGATTTCTTGGTGTAGCCTTGGCTGTCCTGGAACTCACTCCATAGACCAGGCTGGCCTTTAGCTCACAGAGATCCGCCTGCCTCTGCTTCCCGAGTGCTGGGATTGAAGGCATGCACCACCACCTCCTGGCTCAAACTCCTGATTTTGACCTCTCCAGCACCTTCTCCAACACCAGGCATGCACGTGATGATATAAGTAGACAAAACAAGCTGGATGGTGGTGGCGCGTGCCTTTAATGCCAGCACTCAGGAGGCAGAGGCAGGAAGATCTCTGTGAGTTCGAGGCCAGCCTGGTCTACAGAGTGAGTTCCAGGAAAGGAGCAAAGCTACACAGAGAAACCCTGTCTCGGAAAAAAAAAAAAAAGTAGACAAAACACTCATACACATAAAATATAAGTACTTTTATGCTTTTTTAATTTAAAATATAATTACATCCTTTTCCTCCTTCCCCCTGTCCAACCCTTCCCATTTACACCCACATCCTCCTCCCAAATATAAATGTTTAGAATATAAAGATGTTGCTTCTGGGTTAAAGTTCTGGATAACTCGTTTATCCTCCTGTGTTCAAAAAATGTGTCCTTATAACTTCTCACAGGAGGGAGGCCTTCAGTGTCTCCTTACCATCTTCTCACAGTAGTCAAGGCCTTCAGTGTCTCCTTACCATCTTCTCACAGGAGGGAGGCCTTCAGTGTCTCCTTACCATCTTCTCACAGGAGGGAGGCCTTCAGTGTCTCCTTACCATCTTCTCACAGGAGGGAGGCCTTCAGTGTCTCCTTACCATCTTCTCACAGTAGTCAAGGCCTCCTTTTTTGTTCCCCTGTACATACATGACTTTTGCGTGATTGCTATAAAATTTACCTATTTTTTCAAAAATTTTATGTGTATGGGTGTTTTTCCTGTGTGTGTGTCTGTGTACCACACGCATGCTTGGTGCCCACAGACACCAGAAGAAGATGTCAGATCCCCTAGAAGTGGTTACAGACCATTGTAAATTGCCATGTGGGTGCTGGGAGTCAGGCCCGGGTCCTCTGGAAGAGCTACCAGTGCTCTTAACTGCTGAGCTACTCTGCAGCCTGTTGATTATTGATTTCTTTTTGTTTCTGGTTTTGAATGGTGTGATTGTGAAGTATCTTAGTGTAGTTTTCTTCCTGTTTCCTCTCCTTGGACTAACTGAAATTCTTCAATATGTAGGCTTACAGCTTTTGTCAAATTTGGAAAATTTCATCATACATTTTTTTAACATAATTTCTTCACTGATTCTTTGGAAATTTCACATCATGCACCCTTATTTCACTCATCCTTGCAATGCCCCCAAAAAAGAAAATTAAAAAATTAAAAGCAAACAAATAAAAACAAACAGAAGAACTTCTTTGCTCCTCCATCTTTCCCACCTCTCTAACCCCTCTTCATTTGTCCTGGTGGCACTGGGAGCTTGTGTCGCATAGATAGATACCCCCATTGGTCTGGTTCACTGGACCCTCACCAAAACTCTTCTCAGATGTGCCAAGGCCGCCCCAAGTCCTGGAGATCCTGCAGGTATCATTCCACAGGACCAGTCCCTTCATGAGCTTCTACAAGTCCTAGATAGGGTAGATGTTGGGGTGGGCCAACCCAAGGCCTGGCTGTGAGCCTGGGTGGTAGCTGAGCTGGTGAGTCCAGGCCACCAGGGCCGCCCCTCGGATGAGGTGTGGAACCAGCTCCCCTAAGCCCATGCCATCAGTTCTCTTGGGGTCAGCCAGCTCTTTTCCTGCAGTGCCCAAACATTTTTTAAACATTCTTCCTCCTTTCCAGTTTCAGGCTAATAAGAGACTCTGTCTCAACAGCAGCAACATAGAAAACCAGGTTGACTAGCAACACGTGAGAAACAACAACCGAGGCTGTCCTTTGGCTTCCACACGGTACACACATGCGCACTTGCACGCTCATGAAAAGGGTAGGAATTTATAGAACAGTAGGAGAACTGGCTTGACTCAAAAGGGAGAACAGGATATTTCTGGAAGAAGGATGACAAATTGAGGGCTATATTTTATGTTATGTTTGTCATTGGAGAGGCATTGTGAGCTTGAGGAAATTAGTCATAATTGTACCAAAGGAATACATAATAATATCCACTGAAAAAGTAAATGGAAGGCAAAGAAGTAGGAAAAAAAATATAGATCTTTTCTAGGAAGTGAAATGGAAAGGGTAGGTGGGGTCACTTGGTAGGGTTGTAGAGACACTGTAACCTTCTAAAAAGACTTGAAATTCATTCTCACCAATTATGAGGACAGCGTAAACCATGTCACACTGCGGTCCCCAAACTGCTGGTTCCCATTACAGTTAGAATGCAGCCCGCAGCCCCTTCCTGACCCGGGACACTGGGCTCTCTGCTGTTCCTCACACCACTCTGCCATTTCCCTACTCTCTGTGGACTGCTCCTGTCTCACCACCCTACACATCTGCACCTTCCTTTCCACAGCTCTCGCGCCCCCTCTTCTCGGGGCTTTATATAATGTTTATTTATATGGTGTTTACTTATATGGTGTTTACTTATATGGTGTTTACTTATATGGTGTTTACTTATATGGTGTTTATATGGTGTTTACTTATATGATGTTTACTTATATGGTGTTTATTCCTTTTCCCTGTCCTAATTCACGAGCAGTCACTCACTTTTGAAAGTTCTCTTTATAACATGTTCTAAGAACGTGTCTACTTTTGATTCTAATTCCTCTCCTTCCGTCCTTGCTCACCTTACTTTTTCCTATCAGTGAACAAAACTAGTCTGTTACTGAAGACCCTCCTATTGGTAAATTCAACCTCATTTTATAGATCTCTATACATTCCGATAAACATACATCTTTTTCTTCCCTCAGTGAACAGTAAACCTCATCCATTTGTTTTTATTTTTTTATTAGAATCTGAAGTAATGAATTTCCTTGGTGGGATTTTTAGTTTATTTTCATTGATAATCCTGTGGGTTTTTTTTTTCTTTGCTTAAGTATATTGTATTTCCTTTTAACATATAAGCTTTTTAGCTAAGCTTGTCCGACATGTACCATATGTTCTGGGCTCTCTGTGCATGTAGTTCAAATTTTATACAGGAAAATAGTCAATAAATAAAAGGACACACAAATCCTGTTGAGATGTCTGAGGTAAGAGGCTATAGATGACTCGGCTTCTGGATTAGTGGTACTCAACCTGTGGTTCGAGACTCGTTGGGGGTCGAATGACCATTTCACTGGGTCACCTAAGACCATTGAAAAACACGAACATTTACATTCTGATTCATAACAGTAGCAAAATTACAGCTGTGAAGTAGCAGCAGAAATAATTTTATGGTTGGGGGTCATCAGAACATGAGGTATTAAAGGTTACTTACAGCATTAGAAAGGTTGAGAACCACTGCTCTGGAGTAATCCACTGCCAGTAGGAAAGACAGGGTAGGGGGCAAAGGTGAGAAATACACATAAGCTTCCTGGAAATTGATCTTTAGAAGGAATTTATTTTGTCGTTTGTTTGTTTGTTTTGGACAGGGTTATATAGACCTGTCTGGCATGGAACTCACCAAGGAGCTCCTATCTCAGAACTTCTGAGTCCTGGGGTTCCAGGTGTATGCCGCCATGCTCACCTTGTCTTATTTCTTAAGAGAATAAGGAAGACTGGTCACAAGTAAGCTGAAAACCCCAGGACTGGGTGCTCAGTTCTGCTTCTGCTTTAGACCTGGGACAGTAGTTTCCTGAAATCTCGAGTGATCATATATAGGCCTATCTCTGGGGAGCATGAGAGGCAAGTCTTCCTGTTACCAGGCAATTGCTCAGACTAGCTTCTTGTTTGGATATTTTGCATTATTTATCATGTGCAGTTTTTAAGATTTTTATTCTAGTCTTTCAGTGTGTTTATGGACCTTACTGTAGTACTACATTAAAATTCTCTTCATTTATGTTGGTATAATATCCCATTGTACCGTCATACATAAGTTCCTGGAATTTCATCATGAGACATTTCAAATGTGTAGAAATTAGGAGTTTACAGTGGCTGTTATAAACTGTCCATTACACTACACCATTAGTACTTCACTGTCCTTGTCAGTGTCCATGCTGTGTTCATCAGTCTCATTTCTGACAGGACTCAGAGTACACCACAGACATTTGTATACCTTCCTGTGCGTTTCTCACAGCATATGTAGTCATCATCAGAATTCAGTGTTTATTTAGAAGTTTTTTTCCTTTTGTGTTATTTATGGATAATGATATGTACACACTGTAATTGTACATTTGCTGACTTCCAGCAAATATGTGGACCTACTTAATGTTAACTACTAATAGTACATAGAGCATTACCATCCCCCCAAGAAGTGTCACAGGCCTTCCTCAATCAGACTTTGACCTTTGTCTTCCAGAGACTACTTTGTCTGAAATTTCCCCACCTTAGATTAGTTATCCTGCTTCTAGAATGCCATGGGAGCCAACCCTAAAAGCTTTGTGTCCTTTTGTTTCTGGTTTCTTTGACTTAGGCTTTTTGAGAGGCATCTGTGTTATGATTTTTAATTTTTTATTATATAGAATTCTTTATTGGTGTAGTCATTTCTACATTCTTTTGCTCAATGTTAAATTGGTATCTATCTCTTTCCCATACTCAACCTGTTTATGCATTTATATTGAATGTGGGTTTGCTTTTTTTAATCTACTCATAACACCTAATTCGTGTTTTATACTATTTACATTCTATATAATTTAGATATACCATTGCTTTATTTTCTGTTTTTCCATCTGTGATTTTTTCTCTATTTCCTCTTGCTTTCTTAGCTACAGTTCATTACTCTGAAAATTCAGTATTTGATATAGAGTTAACAGTATATACTTTTATGAAGTCTATTTCAAATGATTTCAGTACTTAACCTATAGCAGCATTACATTGCACTTACTCCCTTCTTACCTTTGTATTGTTATTGGGGTGGGTGAGGTCGTTGCTTTGCTTGTATTTATGCTATAAAATTCATAATCTATTCTAGTCATTAGTTCGGAGGGAGCCTTAAGCAGTAAGTGAAAAGGTTGTATGTGTCTACTTCATATTTGCCATTTCTAGTGCTCTTTACCTTCTGTGAAGAGCAAATTTCCATCTGGCACTGTTTCCTCCACATGTTGGAGTCCCTTTAAGATATAAGCTATGCTACAATATCACTAACATTAAGTTCTTTCAACTTGTATATGTCTGTAAAAGTTTATTATTGCCTACCTTCAGCACATATTTGTTAATGAGCTATGAGATTCTAGGCTGATACTTTTTTCTTTCCTACTTTAACACACTGCTCTGCTATTTAGTTTACACTGCTCACAACGGGAAGTCATCTGTAACTTGTCTCGGCTGTGCCTCTGTACACAGTGTGCCATTGTCCTCTTGCTGCTTCTCAGACTTTCCTGAAGCCCTGGTTTCAGTGAGTTTGGTGCGACACACCTTGTTGTCACATCCTTTTGCTAGGGTTTCTTGGATTTGTGAGTCATAGCTGTCACCAGTTTGGGGAAATTCTTGGCCATTATTTTTCCTGGTTTTTTTTGGTCTTCCCTCCTACAAGTCTAGCACCAATCTGTTTTTGTTTTTGTTTTGTTTCTTCTTTTGTTGATGGTTCAAACCCAGAGTCTCTGCATGCTAGGCAAGTCCTCTACAGCAGAACTACATACCAACCCATCTTTTGTTACTGTCACCCCATGGCCGGAACTCAGCTATAATAATCACTGTAAACGGCCTTCTCCAGTGACTAATCTGTCATCTCTGTCGTTTGGACATCAGTTATGATTGGTTGGCCATATTGTGCTTGATTATTTTTACTTAGGGACAAAACCCTGAATTTTAATTTGTGGAGTTCATGTATTTTTTTATATGTCTGTAACTATTCTTGCCCCTTGTTCTGGGATACAGTTTACTTAGTTATGCATGTCTTGATCCTTTTAGGCCTTCTTCCTGAGCTCTGTGAAGCGGAATCAAGCAGTGTTTAGTCTATGGCTAATCTTTCCCCTTTACTGAGTCAACAACCTTTCTGAACAATCTGCCTAATGGCTTGTGAACTACAAGTACCTCTGTTCTTGCTGATGGAGATAGGAACAATTTCTGGCAATTTGTGAACGCCAAGTCTTCCTCCTTTGCCTCCTTTTGGGTGGTCTCCTCTCGAGACTGCAGTGATTTTCTTGCACATGATGTGCAGACTGGTGATCCACTAATGATGTGCAGCAGCATTGTGAAGTCTTACTTTATGTATATTAGATACTAGCCATTCTATTCCCTTAGTCTCCGAGTTCCATCTCTCCAGCTCAGACTGGCCACAAGCTCAGCAGTTTCTATTCCCATGCTTTAAAGGGACTGATTGCTTAAAATAGGCATTCAGTTTTTCCATTTTCATTTGTTCCAGAAATTTTCTTTTCTGTTGTATTGCTTGCCCCCCCCTTTTTTAAATCAGGTATCAAATAACTTTAATTTCCAAGTCTTATTCCTGGTTTTTTTTTTTTGTTGTTGTTGTTGTTGTTTTGTTTTTTTTAAATCTATACTGTTTTAACCAGTTCCTCTATACTGTTCCTCCAGTGACTTTAGACTTTAGATAGCTCTGTATCAAAGGTTTTTTTGACATTAGTGCTTGAAACCCTAAGCTCTAAGCTGGCTGTTCTCACAGAAAAGTTGTTTCCAGATTCAAAACTTAATTCTCAGTTAACCACCTTTTTAAATTAAAAGTTTATTTTAAAGAACTTGCAAATGAAAACATCACATAGCGAAATTGTTAGACCCAAAGCCTGTACATCTCAACTAATTTCTACACAGTTAGAACAGCTATTTTAAAGGTATGGGACTTCACATTGGATGTTACACTTCACTTATCAGTTACATTTGTTTATACCTATCCACCAGAAAACATTTCATTACAAAGATTTGATTATATAAATTATTATACAAATTACAAACAAGCAGATTTATACCCTCTTCAACTGCGCATGTCTCTTCACCTTAGCCATGCTTCTGAAACTTAAGTCCCTCATGCTAATCTTGTCGATGGTACAAGACTGACTAGAACTTGCTTGATTTGCATGAGTTTTTGTAACTTATTCCCCTTTCTGCTACACCCTGAGTCCTAAGAAAGCATCTTTCTGGCAGTATCCTAGTCAAGGTTCTGTAGAGGTACAGAACCTATAGAGTGAATCTGAATTACAAGAGGGTTTGTTAGATTGGCGTACATGACACAATTAGGGTCTTTCAAAAATGGCCAGCTCACACCTGAGAGGCCAGAAATCCATCAGTAGCTGGTCATCCCATGAGGCTGGAGGCTTCAACAGTCCCAGTCTGACATGGAATGTCTGCAGGCTCTCTGGAGAAGGCATGTGTCTGCAGTTGGTATTGGATATAAAGAAGCTGGCTTCTGGAGTCCAGGAGAGTGCAGGAAAAGTAGCAGCAGCACCGGCAGAGGAGATGAGCTTGCCAAGAGAGCGGAGGCAAGCAGGCAGAAAGCCAAGCTTCGTGGGCCTCCTCCCATCGGCCTGTCACCAGAAGGTGCTGCCCACACTGAGGGTACATCTTCCCACTTCAAATAACCTTTCCAGGTGTGCCTCTGTCACCTGACTTTCAGCGGATTCCAGGTCCAGTTAAGTTAACAACCAAGATTAAACATCATAGTTTAAAAACAAACAAACAAACAAACAAAAACTTATGTAGGCTAAAATTATAAGACCATGTTAACATGCACCATGTAATGTATCGTATGTATTACTCTTAAGCATATTAATCTTATTTTTATTTATTTTATTTTATGCGTATGGGTGTTTGGCCTGGATGTATAGTATGTCTGTGCATCAGTTGGTAGCTGGTGTCTGCAGAGGCTGGAAGAGGACATCAAATCTGCTGACATTGGAGTTATGGATGTTTGTGAACTACCCTGTGGGTGCTAGGAAGTGAACCTGGGTCCTCTGGATGGGCAACTAGTGCTCTTAATCACTGAGCCATGTCCCTATGTTTTATTACCAAATATTCTGATGACTCAACTCTAATATTTTTGCTTTTCTACATTTTATTTAAATTATTTATCCAGAATTATTTATAAAAAGGAAGTATTAGTTGTCTGCTTATGATATGAGCTCAAATACAGGCAGAGTTTTCTTAGACTATTTTCTAGCTTTTAGCCTGTATGTATATTTGTCTTGTGATTTATTTTTATATTAGCTTTTAGCATGAAATGGTTGGTTGGATAATAGAAACTGAATCTACCAAACAATGAATTATTCCATCTTTGAGAATTATTTCTCTGTGTTTCTTTCCTCACAGAACATACTGTGGGAGAGGTGATTAAGTTAGATTCTAATGGCTCTCCAAGAAAAGTGTGGGGGAAAAGCCCTACAGATTCTGTGCTGAAGATACTGGGAGAAGCTGAGCTCCAGCTCCAGACAGAAGTACTAGAGAACACAGCCTTTGAAAGTGGTAAGCACAGAAATCGTACTACTAAAATGGGTGTGCAAAGGTGTCTCCATTTTCTGGTGTGGAATTATTTTACCTTCTGGGGTTGGCTGTTCTAAATGGGAATGAGTTCTAACCTCATCAGACCTGGATGAAATCTAAAGAGTAGGAAATTGGGATGAGGGAGCTGCACAAGTTCAAGCAGGTTTTCTGTGAGGGAAAATGGTGAAACAATTTATTAAGATGCATGGTGTATCTTTGAAGAGATTTAGGAATTAAATTGAGTAGAAGAAATGTAAGTATGTGTAACATCATTCTGGGACTGGGAAGCAGTGCTGGCCCAAGACAGGAAGGATTCTGGATCTCTGAACCTTAGGTGTTTGAGCGTTCTAGCAGCCCCCGAGGAAGAGCAACTGTGTACCGGAAGCCTTCCCACTGGACAGCTTGTTCACAAGACAGGGAGTGGATGGGACTGTGTCCAGACACGAGCAGTGCCTAGGCATGTGTGTTCCATTTGCATTCTTTTCTCTCTGTGGATCCTCGGGTTAGTGTAAGCTCCTGTCTAACACACAGGAAAAGCTGACTGAGGACATGAGGACATTGACATGTAGTGTCAGCTAGATGCGGAGAAATAGACTGTGAAAAGAGCCTGTGCACATTACTAACAGGCAAGAGGAGTTGCTAGTTCTTACTAAGGGTGAACAGTGTCCTCTCTGACTTCCCATTTCAAGGTCTTACCACTTTCACATCGCCACACTCAGAAACGAGTACCTTCAGAGGATACTTCAACCATCTGTATCTAAACCATAAAAAAGAAGTAATGAGTTGAGACAGAGGTCACTTGACAATGGTTTCTATTTTTCTCCAATCATGTCAACCAAACGTGAGGAAATTGAGTGTATTTAGGGTTTTCCACTTGAGTACAATGAAGTGAGTCCAATGAGCTGAGGGTGTATGCAAAGGAATAATTCTAATGATGACTTTTAGGAGGATGTAAGTGGGATGGAGAAAGTGTGGCAGGGTCAGTCATTAAACGTACTTGCAAAATCATACTTTTTTGAGATTATAATTACAATATTTCCCTCTCCCTGTTTTTCTCCCTCCAAGCCTTCCCAATATACCCTCCCCTTTTTCCTCCAAATCCATGAAAAATCCAATTTTTACAAAGCTAGAATAGGGCCAGGTAAGATGGTCCATGCCTTTAATTCCAGCACTCCCTGAGTTCAAGGCCAGCCTGGTCTGCATAGGGAATTCCAGGCCATCAAGGGCTACATAGTGAGACCTAGTCTCAAAAAAGCTATAGTAGAGGGAGATGAGTAAAAACAGCACTAAAAATTAGAGATGGGACTTCCTACAATTGGAGTTTTTGAGGAGCTATAATTTATAAGGTCTCTAATATATGACTTATTGAAAAGCTGAGTTAATGATGAAATTCAGTGAACTGAGAGGTCTATATATTAGCAGGATTATTTATTGTATATATAAAATCATCTACCTATGATAAACTTGATTTGGGGGGGTTAGTTCACTGGCTGGTAAAATGTCCAACACAGGAATGATGACAGCAGATAACCAGTCAGTTCTATAAATCCATAAATCTGTTCTTTCCTGGAAACAGCTTCAGTGTGTAGAGTTTGTAGTAAATTAGAAGTAAATATTATATGGAAAACTACATGTGAAAAACAAAGCTATATGAAAAACAAATAATTGAAAAAGTTGGTTAATAATTTTAAAAATTTGATTCTGATACAGGTGTGTTAATTTTTCTCCCAAAGGAAAAGAAGGCAAATTGTGTTAACCACCCTGGAAGTCACTATGAAATGAAATTGGGCTGTCACATTATCTTAACTCATTTATTACTTTTTAGTGTGTAAGAGAGCGTCACCAGTAACCACCTGCTGCAATAGGTTTTTGTTTTTCTCTGTCATTGCAAGTAACTTCAAAACCCTTTGAGAAGAGTAGACTTTTCATTGTTTTGTTTTACAGAGATTCATCCTGAAGGGGAAAACTACAACCCCTTACTCACTGGAGAAGAGAAACCAGAATGTATTTCAAAAGAAATAAACCCATCAGCTACTGTTGATTCTATTGAAACAAAAAGCCCAAAGTTTAGTGAGATGCCTCCACCAGTGTTGGACGGAAATGTGGAAGGTATGTTGGAATGCATTCAAATGAGCTCAATTTTGTTTAATACTGAAATCGTCAAAGAAATCATCAAAATGTATATGTGTGTTTGAGTAATTCATCTCAAATTAGGCTTGCTGTTTTTAGTAACTGTCTTTTTTTTTTTTTTTCTTCCCGTTTTGGTTTCAAGACCACGAGTTTTCAAGGGTTTCGTTACGTGGGTCAGGCTGATCTCCTAGGACTCAGAGGCCCGCTCTTGCTGCTGCTGTTCTAGAGCTACAGGCTCATAGAATCGTGCGCACTAGTGACTGGCCATTCTAGTCTGTTGCTTTATGGATCAGGGATTGAGTCAAGACTGGGTTTGTGATTTTCCTAATGCATCGTGTCTTTGCCTAAGAGACCAGGTGCTGTTATACTCAGCTGTCAGTGAGACTACCTGATGGCTTTTCTGCCACCTTGGAAGGTACACCTCAAAGGCTGAGTGAGATAGTCCCCTCTCCCCCATTAAGGAGCCTGTCCTAGTCTATATTCTTCCTGCCTTTTAAAAAAGCTTTTATTACTTTATGGACATAGGTGTTTTTGCCTGCATGAGTGTCTGGTGCCTGCTAAGCCAGAAGACAGTGATGCAACTGAAGTTTGAGATGGTTGTGAGTCACCTCGTGGGTGCTGGGAACGGACCTGGGTCCTTGGGAAAACAACCAGTGCTCTGAACTGTGGCGCCATCTCTCCAGCACTGGTTTTTCTGTCTTATGTGACTCATGCTCTGGTGGAGGTTCTGAGGTGAGGGAAGTAGGATTCAGCTCAGAGAGGGAAGGGTTTTAAAGAATCCACAGCCACCTCGGGTGCTATGGTAAAAGCTGTGTGTGTTGTTTCAAGTTAACCAGAGAACTGAACTGGGACCCTTAGCACTTCTATTGGTCAGAGCTGTCACAAACCCAGAGTCAGTTCAAGGTAAAAAACTAGGCCTGCCTCTCAAAGGGAAGAGTGTTAAAGAATCTGCAACCATCTTTAACCCACCAGTTTGCTCCGTAACTAAAAATTAACTATATTCCTTTCACATACAGATTGACATTTTAGTCTCAAAAACTTGCTATGGAGCTTTACTGAGCTAAATAAACTTCTTTCATGATGCTTTGACTTCCAGATACCAACCAGGGGCTGCCAATTTTCTTAAAACAGTCAGCCATGAGCTGGAATAGCATCACTTCCATTGTATTTTTTTAGCGAAGGTTGACAGTGCCTTCTGGATAACAAGAATATCAGACTGTAGCATGCAACCATGTTCAGCACAGTATAAGAATTGTATTCACTAAAAGCATGGTTAGTAGTGGCTGTTACAAAATAATGTCTGTGTTCCTCAAAAGATGTATATATTGAAAGTTAATCCCCTGTGTGTTGGTATTGGAAGTAATTAAGTGAGTTTTTGTTTGTTTGTTTGTTTTTGTTGTTTTTTTGTTTGTTTGTTTGTTTGTTTGTTTGAGACAGGGTTTCTCTGTGTAGCTTTGTGCCTTTCCTGGATCTTGCTCTGTAGACCAGGCTGGCCTCGAACTCACAAAGATCCACCAGGCTCTGCCTCCCGAGTGCTGGGATTAAAGGTGTGTGCCACTACCACCCAGCAGTATTGGAAGCAATTAAGTTTTGAATTACAGTGAAGCCTCCTGAATGGCATTAACATCCTTCTAAGAAGAGGCTGGAGAGCTAGCCTTTTGTTTTCATGCCATGCTAGAAATACGGGAAGAAAAAGGCTGCCAGTGTACCTGATGCTAGATTCTCTGACCTCTGGAACAAAGGGAATAAATTTCTGTTCAAATATTTATTATTGTAGCCTAAACAAGACAGCATGTTGTGCCCTTCTTAAAAATTAAGAGTAGAAAATTTATTAAGAAGTAATATAAGCTAGTAGGATGTGCATGCATATAGTGGAGACTGTATAGCCTAGTTTGGAGGTTGGCAAACTTCACTTTTCCTGCAAAGAGTTGTAGAGTACTTATTTTAGGCTTTGTGAAAAGCATGGTCACAATTTGAGTTTATAGGATGGAATACGTTGGTTTGAATACAGCTGAAGATCACTAGGGAATTGTTAGATCTCTGACCTGCCCCTTTAAGAAGCTGATCTCTGTAAGCAGTCCAGCCCACAGCCTGAAGAAACCAGGACTTGCTCCTCTGCAGTTCTTTCTCTGGGACAGAGAATTAAGAAGCCATCTGTGCTATGGTTTTACCACCCCTGATTTATAGTGCTGCACTCGTATCTGGCTTCTCTGTGCTCCCTGTCAGTGGGCTATGTTGAACAAAAAATCATGTGTTGTGGAGCTTCACACCAGCCCCTGAAAGGATATAAAAGTCATATATTTTCCTTTGTTTGGAGGATTTCCCCAAAGTTGACCCCCACCTGCCATCCTGTCCATGACAGCTGTCTGCCTCTTACTTTAAGCTGCACCTCTTACTGAAACTGCTTTCTAGGTTCTACAGGGAAAGCTTGCCTCCATAAGACCACCTTCCTGTTGTCTGATAGAAGGTGCTGTTCCTTTTTAATACTTCCCTACCTCAAAGCACGCTCGTGTTTCTCATTATCTTGAGGCCTTCTCTCCCAATACAACTCATCCCAAAGGAAGAGTGGTATAGGCTTCTTTCTAGAAACAACCAACCCATTTGCCACCTCCTCTTTCCCATTTAACAAGAATAAAATTACAGATTAAAAAATGAAATAAAAAAGGTTCTTCCTCCTTAGCATTTACCTTGTATGAATGGCCCAAACATTCATGTGAGTAACATAAAAATTATTAGAATTTGTATGTCTCTTGTCTTTCACAATGGGACAAATCATTAGAAATTTGAAAGTAGACAAGGAAAGCATGTCTGAATTCCATGAAAAAGTGGACATAGGGTTGAATTAAGTAAGATAGTATATGATCTCAGACAGGAACAAGAGACGCCTCAATGGGGCTGGAGAGAGGGCTCAGCAGTTAAGCACTTGCTGCACAGCCATGCAGCCACACAACATGTCTGCCATCCTGCAAGCACTCCTGACTTCACCTCTGAGGGATCTGGCTCTCCTCTAGCCTCTGTGCACATATTCACACATACACCTTGCATATATGCATCCACTCATGCAGACGTATACATGCACATATAAATAAATAAGCAACTAAGTAAATAGAATCACTTTAAAGACTGCCAGAGAAACGGAGATAGTTCCCTAGCTACTAATTATTTGAGAGTATAGGCAAATTGATTTAGCATACTCCAGTTCTTCTCAAGGCTGTTGTGAAAGTCCAGGTAATTGTGTTGGTTTTCTTTTGTGGTTGTTGGAAAATAGATTTTAAAGATTGAAGTTTCCTTACTATTCATTAATAATACAGGCTATTTTCCCATACTTGTAACAACAGGTATCTTTATTCTTTAGTTTTTATACCTTCAAGTATAATTACTATAATTTTAATAAGACATATTTTATATAATGATGAGGAGTATTGTGCACAGTACACAGTATTTGTTTTAACAAAAAGGTGAAAGGACTAGTCTTTCATTTCAGAAATGACTATGGTATAGAACTAGAACAAAAAGCTTAAAACAGTTGGTTTTTATATAATTAGCATTAGTTAAACTAATTGCAGTGACAACATATAGTTCACTCAGTCCGTTCTTGGCAAACTTTCCTCTGACATCTCCTGATTTTGCTTTGAAGATCCTGATGATTTGGAAACGGAAATTCTACAAGAGCCAAGTAGCACAAACCCAGATGGGAGTTTGTCACGTGTGGTTAATGACGTGTGGATTAGTGAGAAAGAAGCAGCTAAGGAGACTGAGTATGTTGTCCTTTCCTTTTCAAAGCCAAGTCCTTTAGAAGCTCTTTAGTAAGTAGTGCTGGAATAAACTAACACTGTAGTTTAATAACTTCATATTGTAATACCCTAGAAAGGAATTTAGGTATTTCATGGGTAAGAAATAAAAAACTATATGAAGATAAACAATAAATGTCTTGCCAGCCTATATTTCCATCCCACCAATTTCCGATCTTTCTCTGCAGATAATTTTTAGTATGTATAAGCAAAATACAGTCTTCATCCCATTCCAAATACAGTTGCTAATATATACAATGCTTCCTACCTTTTCATTTTTTTAAAAAATTTTGTGTGTCTTTGCAAGTGTATGCTTACATGAGTGTAGACAAGTACTATATGGAGGCAAGAAGGCACATCAGGTCCTGTGGAGTTGGACCTCTAGTATTTATGAGCTGATCCGTGTGTGTGTGTGTGTGTGTGTGTGTGTGCGCGCGCGCGCGCGCGTGCACGCACTAGGATCCAAACTCTGGTCCTCATGGAAGAGCAACAAGCACTCTTAGCCACTGAGCCGTCTCTTTGTGCTCACTTTGTCTTTATAAAAGTCAGTGATCTTGGGGCCAGAGAGATGGCTCTGCAGTTAAAGAGGGCTTACTGTTCTTGCAGAAGACCTGGGTTTGGTTCCCAGCACACACATGCCAACTCATAGACCCTGTAACTCTAGTTTTAGGGCATCTGATGCCCTCTTCTGCCCTTCAAGGACTTTTATGCACATGTGAAGCACATACATACACTCAGGCACACATACACATACATACATATAAAATAAATACTTTTTAAAAAGTTTGTAGTCTGGGAAATTTTCTCACATTAATACATGAAAGTTCTCTATCCTATATTCTATTATATGGATATAAGACAACTCAATAACCTACTTCTTGATAACTATTTATTAATACTATATGTTATGATGCTATAATGAGTAATATTTTACATAAATATTTTTGCAAAAGTAGGTGTGTATGTTTTGAAAGAGGTGTAATTTTTAGATAAATTATAATTTAGTCATTCTTCAGCGATTTGACCAATAAACTTTCTGAATGAATGAGTGGTCATTAACTAATGATTAATAATTGGGTGAGAAGTAGAAAACATACTGTTCTTACAAGAGAAAGGATTATATGAAAATTAGAAAAATATGTGGACAAGGGAGTTCAGGATGCTAGTAGATGTGAGTTTCATTTTCTTTGCATAAGGGGACTTTTCTTTGTAATGAACTGTGGCATTTGTTTGTTTTGTTGGGTTTACCTGTCTGTGGCAGGTTGGAAGATAACATTGCCATGCAGCAGAGTAAAGTTTGTGAAGATAGAATTGGCGGGAACATGGACCAATCTTGTGAAGATCATATAGGTAAGCTCCACTGTATTAGTCGACTTCTCTCTGAAAGGCTTCTTAACACTAACCTGTCTAATTTGGGCACCATATTTAAGAGCAATTTTTTTTTGCTTGTTTTTGGTTTTGTTTGTTTTTCGAGACAGGGTTTCTCTGTGTAGCTTTGGAGGCTGTCCTGGATCTCACTTTGTAGCCCAGGCTGGCCTTGAACTCACAGAGATCCACCTGCCTCTGCCTCCTTAGTGCTAGGATTACAGGTGTGCGCCACCACCACCCAGCCGAGCATTTCTTATAAGAAATAGGCCTAGAGAACAGGAACCTGTAATAGCCAGTCCAGTATTGTGGTAATATAAGCAGTTAACTTTGCAGTTATATTGTTGAAAATGAAAAGACTTATTGCTAAAACAAAACCAGTATACTAAGGGCACTGAATAAACTGGTTTCTTTTTAAAATACAATTGGTTAAAATATAAGACAATATAAACAATTTATTTTATAGAGACAAACTGAAAAATTGATTTTCTAAACTATATTTTTTATGTTTCTTTAAATTTCTATATTTTAAAACTTCCAATATAATGAAAATATATATTAAATTAAATCATTAAAATAAACATTCTATCCCCTTAAAAGTTATTTATAAGGTAGTGTACAGTATGCTTATATGTATACCTTGATTTTGTTTTCCTGGTATGAATTTTTTTATGGAATTCATTTTTTAATTAAAAAATATTGTATATGTCTGAGTGTTTTGCCTGCATATAAATAATATTTGTTCCACATGTCGTCTTGGTACCTACAGAAGCCAGAAGAGCATGTCAGATTCTCTGGAACTGTAGTTACTTGGTTATGAGCTGCTATGTGTGTCCTGGGTGCCAAACCCAGGTCCCCTGCAAGAACAGCAAGTGCTTTTAACACTAAGCCTTCTCTCCGGCCCGTTGGGTGGGATTTGTGTTAAATATTTTATGATACTTGTTGACATTTTCAGAATTTTAAGTGCTATTATATAGATTTATGATATGATCTCTTTCTATTCCACAGAACCTGCAGTAGATGATTCTCAGCAGTCTGGATGTGATGTAGAGAAGTCAGTACAACCAGAACCGTTTTTCCAGAAAGTGGTTCAATCTGAGCACATGAGCTCAGTTCAGCCAATTCATTGTTCCCCAGAAGAATCAACTTCACTTCGATCTCGCTCTGATTCACCACCAAAAACTAGAGCCAAGAATTCCTTACTGATTGGGCTTTCGACAGGTCTGTTTGATGCAAACAACCCAAAGGTAAGTGTGGTCTCGGGTGGATAGTGCACTCTCCACTGGTATCATGGCTTGGTTGCCCGTGCTGGGTTTTCATAGATTCAAAATCCAGACACGTACACACACACACACACACACACACACACACATACACACACACACACACACACACACATACACACACACACACACACACACACATACACACACACACACACACACACACACACACACACTCACAAGCAGCAAAAAGCCCCTATTTTATTGGCTAGGGTTCTTTTTAGTGGCACTAACAAACAGCTATGGAGCTATGGTTGCTCTCCCACTATTATAATTTACTTAAAAGTATCTCTTTAATGAAAAATTAATAGATTTGTTTAATTCCTATTTTTATATCTGTGAAATGAATATTTTTATCTATTTGCTCCTATATCTAATTGAATTGCTAGAATTCTTTAATCTTTAACTGTTTCAAAATAAATCATT
The DNA here is from genome assembly GCF_903995425.1 of Onychomys torridus. Lineage (NCBI taxonomy): Eukaryota > Metazoa > Chordata > Mammalia > Rodentia > Cricetidae > Onychomys > Onychomys torridus. Next base: position 53,199,389 of record NC_050459.1, read on the forward strand.
TTTGTTTTTCAATTTAATTTTCTAGCTGAATGTGCTTTTATTGGTGAAGTATTTATGTTTCTCTTAAACTTGGAAATGTTCAATTTTGTTGCTTACTCTAAATAGCAGACATTAGAAGATGTAAACTGCCGAAACAGATTTACAGCCTTGAGCATTAACTACAAAGGCATTACTGGACAGATGAGCACTATCGTATTATTTATGTACTTTGTGTGTGCATTTGTGCACATGTGTACGTGTGCATGGAGGGCAGTAGTCAAGCTCAGGGGATGTTCCTCGGGCTTTGTGCTGCACTTCGTGTTTTGAGACAGTGTTTCTGGTTGACCTGGAGCTTCCTGATTAAGCTAGCCTGGCTCACCACCAAGCCCAGGGATCTTCCTGTCTCTGTCTCCCCAGCACTGAGATCACAAGCACACTTCACCATGCTAAGCTTTTTACATGAGTACGGGGGTCAAACTCAAGTCCTCACGTTTGCATGGTAGGCACTTTACCAACTGAACCATTTCCCTAACCCACCATGTGCTTTCTACATAGCTGTCATTAGCCTGAGCTTCTGAACTTATTAGCTGCTAGGTTCATAGTCACATTGTGTGATGCTTTGGAGTATAGGTTTCCTCTTAAAACCTCAGTTGAGCTTCAAGACTCCTGTTGAAGTACTTGCTCTGGGAGATTTTAGCCATAATGCAGATTTCATGTAGATTTCTATGAGAGAAGAGACAGGAAGGAAAACAGAAGCATAGCCATTTCAGATAAGAACAAAAGTTTTCACGCCTATTCTGAGATCAGCAAAGTCATCAGAGTCATCACTGGGCTAGTGTGGTAAACAGTCGGATTCATAATGGTAGTCAAAACTTCATAACTGAATCATAAAGATAAAAATGATAAGTAATCCATTAAATTAAAATGGTATGATCTAACTTATTATAAAGATTGTTGCTGCTGAATCAGGTCTTTTGGGATTAAGTTAAATTACTTCTCCTTTTTCTAACAGTACCCTCTTACCCACTTCCCTTCTCAAGGGCTTTGCTCCATTGCTTTTCTGCTCTAGCCCAAGTCATCTTCCTCTGTAGTGGATCATGTCTTCAATGTTATCATAAAATGCAAGCCTGGCTTGACCACATGTCCTTTTTACTTACCATCTGTTTCTCTGCTCTTTTTCATGTCTCCACATCCTAAATATGTTGTAGTCTCTACACATGCATTCATGTCAAGTACATTCTGTATGGCTTTCGACCATTCTTCCACTAGACTGCTCTTGTCAAGATGGCAGTTGGTAGTATATTGCCGTTTCCTGAACCCGTTCTCTCCTTTCTCCATGCTGCTACTTTTCAGAAAAAAATGTTCCTGCGCTTTGCTTGACATCATGCTCTCCAAGTTTCTCTATGAACTGTTAATGACTCTTGCAGTCTCCTTTGGTACTAGCTCCTATGCTACAAATCTCTGTTTTTTAAAGTGTATTCTTCAGCTGTCAAGTGAAATAAATGTTCTGTGTCAATTAAATCAAATAAGTTGGTAGTGTTGTTCAAGGCTCCTATATCTTCACTGATTTTTTTTGTATCCTTGAGCTGTCAATTGCTAAACGAAGGTTGAAATTTTTACCCATACTTGTACTATTTCCTCTCGATTGTGTCAATTTTTTATTCTATGTATTGTAGAGTTCTGCTATTGAGTGAATAAAAATCTAGTATTGTTTTGTCTTCTGGATGAATTGATATGTTTCTGTTATGACATGTCCTTTGATAGTGATATGTAAGACTTCAAAGCTTTGCCAGTTTTCTTTGTACTTATTTATAAGTACTCAGAAAGAATGGTGAAATTGCCATTCAGTTACATTTAAATTAAGAATTCTTATGGCTTCTTAAACCCACTTAATCATACTGATATCTTTGTCAGTATGAAGTGAATCTTGTTATCTCTAGTCATCTCCTGATCTGAAGTCTACATTGTCTGGTTTTAATACAGTCATTTCCTGTTTCTTATGTTTAGCTTTTGTACTGTATATAAATGTTTATTTACATCCTTTACTACTTTCATTTGATATTTAAAGTAGATTTTTTTACAATTAGTAAGAATCCAGTTTTGCTTTTTAAAAATATTTATGCGTGTGTATGTGCGTGAATATTTGTGTGACTGCACATGTGGAGGCCAAAGGACCAAGTGCTTCCCTTACATGATTCCACTCTTTTGGTACTTCTGTGGGCGAGAACCCATTACTATCCCTATTTTACATACGAGAAACTAAGGCCCTTAAATTATACAACTCTAAGACTTTAGCTAGAATACCAAGTCAGCAGTCTGACTCCTTCATATTTTAATATGAGCACATATGTGTATGTGTGCATTTTTATTATATCCTTGTGTGTGGGTAGACATACATGTGTGCCTTGTGCAAAGTGGAAGTAAGAGGAGAACTTAAAGAGTGGTTTGTTCTTTCTCCCTCCTGGGTCCTGGAGACTGAACTCGGGTTGTCCGGTTTGGTGGTAACCACGGACACTCATTGACTCATCTCATTGGCTCCTATGTATACTTTTTTTTTTGAAGCTGAGGATCAAACCCAGGGCCTTGTGCTTGCTAGGCAAGCGCTCTACCACTGAGCTAAATCCCCAACCCTGTGTATACTTTTTTAAAGGGAAGGATTATTTATCTTGACTCATGGTTTCAGTCCACTATGGCAGGGAGGGCCTTATGTCTGCTGTTCACCCACTGACTATTTATCAAATATTTATCATTCATTATATTCTAAGCCATGGGCTATAAATATGAAGAGTGTGTGTGTGTGTGTGTGTGTGTGTGTGTGTGTGTGTGTAAATTTGTAAATAAGGTTCTTAACTTGGACGGGATAATATTCTAGTGGAAGATAAAAAATAAGTAAGATGAGTTGTATGAATTATAAAATAAATGAAAAGGTAACTTTGGATGTTAAATTACTGTACTCAAGGTCAAAGGACCTTCCTGTAATTCTCACCCTCCTGGCACTAGCTGTGTGCCCAGTAGGAATGAGATGCCGTCACGTTACGGAGAGGGTGAGGAGGTTACAGGAACTCTGAGCAGTTGCAGGAATCTCTATGGCAGTGAGTGTGCACTGTTAGCTTCGTTTACTTCTGTGACCTCGGAGGGCATTCCTGAAGGTAATAATATACAGTTTTCAAAGCTCCGAGGAAGACTATTGACATTTCTACCGTAAAGAAGGGGCAAATTTTTGAGGAAGCAGGTTATATTTAACCTGATTTAAACATTATACAGTATCTGCAGTCAAAACATTACACATGGTACCTGTTAATATGTATAATCTTTATGTTTTTATGTGTCAATAGAATCAGTTTAAGAAAAATAGAACTAGTTACAAATAATCTGAAAAAATAAAATGAAATACATTCTTGATTGTGCTTCGTCTTTGAATATTCAATACATACAAAAATTAGTTTCTGAAAGGCATTATTATAAAACTATTAAGAATATACTGAGAATATTCCCATCTAGGAATTTATTCACCTGTGATAGTTACTTATGCAAGATCTGTCATACAGAAAGATTTGTCTTCAGTTTATGCTAGTGTTCCTTTGAGGCCTCACCTTGCTTTGTGCACAGTGTGAAAATTTCTCCAGAAAACTTTATGTATTTAGCTTAAGACTGCTGTTGCAGGTGTTGTCTGCCACATCCGCCTAAACTAAGGTTCCTAAACTAAGTTAAGTAAATCATTAGCATGAAGTCAGTCAATGCATATCGAGCTGTAGTGTATGCTAGGTACTGTGTTTATAGTAATGATACAATGTTTGTAGCCAGGAGAGGGAGTAAATTATTGAAAAACATTTGTAATAATTCCTATAATGGAGAAATGAAAATGGGTAGTGTTCCAGTAAAGAAGAAATGTTTAAGTCTACATCAGGGTTAGGAAAGGAAGGTTTCTGGTGCAGAAGTTTTGAAAGGTCTGGGCCTTCAAAAACATTTAAAGCAAAACAAGTTGGCATGGAGCAGTACCATGTGACTGAGGTAGTGGGGCCTCTGAAGGAGGTGAGGCTGGAGCAAAGACTCACCAGGTAAGAACACTAGCTCTCTTCCCTGGTTTGATTCCCAGAACCCACGTGGTAGCTCACTGTCTGGAGCTGCAGTCGCAGGGAATCCAGTGCTCTCTTCTGACCTTTGTAGGGACTGTAGGCATGTGGTACAAGGACAGACAGATGTACAGACAAACACTCACACTTTAAAACAACAGCAAAACAGCCTTTGTTAAAACCTCAAAGTGTGGAGACAGAAGGATACCAGTCATTCTTGTTCCTAATCAATAGTTTTAAAATGTGTGGCTTTGTCAGAGCTTTTACGGGAGAGAGTGTTGTTTGGGGTTTTGGTGTGGGAGGGGATTTGTTTTGTTTCCACATCAGGAACACAGGGTTTGAAGAGATCATAGTATTTGTTGGCCAGGATTATCCCTGTCTCCTTGCCTGGTTCCTGTCCTCTGCTGCTCAGCTTCCTTAGATATTTCTTCAGAGGCCTGAGACTCAGGAAATTGTACTAAGGACTTCATTTAATGTTCTTTAAATAGGTCCTGTTGCGAAACCAAATGCAGTACTAGTTAACTGAACTGTACGCACGGTTAGGCACCCACACAGACAGTGGTTAGTGGGTTAGTTGATGATTGTAAAACAGGCAATGAGAGGAATGCCCATCAGTGGGGATGTAAGTGATGGCCTGAAACCGGCATAAGTCCTGGAAGTCTGTTCTCCTTCTACACTACTTATACAATGCTTCAGACAAGTTGAAGATTATGCTCAAATACATAAATTATGTTTAAGACTGTGCATTATACACCAGAAAGCCATTAGCAACTATTACAATAGTCATTAACGTTAATTAAATAAAAGATTCATCTATGTCATAGTCAAGGTGAAATGACAGTTATGAACCATGCCGTATTTCTGAGGCTAGAAAATATGAGTTGTTCAGAAGAAGGCGTTTCTTGTTTTTTTCTCTGGAAACGATTTCTCTTGTGGAGGTTTCTTTGTGCAGTGTCTTACTTTCTACCCAGCATGGCCTCAAGCTTTCCACACTTCTCTGTCTATGCCTGCCAAGTATGTGTGTACACCACCACACCCAGCTGGCTCCTTTAGGTTTGGTAATAAGTGATGACTTAAAGTCTGTTTCTTCTGCAAACAGAGAAGCAGATTTCCTAAGGGAATTAAATGCAATGGTTTGGTTTTTAAAAAACAAAACAAAACAAAACAAAAAACATGGGCATAACAGTAAGTGGATTCTCAACAGTAAATTTCAAAGAGTTTAAATAAAATAAAGTTGTGGTTTTCTCACAATCTTCCTTTTACAAGTTACAGAATCTGGATTACCAGAGGAACAAACCCCTTGCCTTTGTAACAGCCCATTTTGCAGTGTGGCTCACAACAGTGGTTACTCTGTGTGGTCCTGCAAGGGAATGAGTATATATATATGGTTGGTTGACAGAAGGTCTGTGTAACTTAGATAGCAAGTGAGGAAATGACACAGTTAATAACGATGATAGAAATTGACTAACTTCACCAAGACTCTAGCCTGGACAAGTGACTAGTCACTTGGTTGAAGGTGGAGGAATTTCTAGTCATACTTCTTTATAGAAGGGTTTTGTCATTTGCCAGTGATTGATTGTGTTCTAACAATAGAGTGAGTATTCATTCTAAAAAAATTTTTGAACAAGCATGATATGGAATATTAGAGTCTGGCCTCACTACTACTTTAGTATGTCTGGACAGAGTTTAGGAAGATGGACGTTTGGTGTGCACAGTTGACCTGGCTGTTTCCTGGGGTGTTTGAATCACTTTATGCCTTCGCCTCTACTGTTAGAAGTACTAGCAGTGCTCTCAAAGACCATCAGTCATGAGTCCCGATGCTTTCCCTTTATGATTAACTGCTACTATGAATACTTGGCCAAATACAATTGTAAATACTAAAAGACAACTAGATAGCATCAGTAGGTAGCCTCCAGTTAAACCGTGAAGAGACTGACAGTGCAGTGTTTTGTTTTCTTTGTTCTCTAACAGAATGAAGTACCAAATTGCTATCTTGCCCATGCCTAGTTAGTGGGGGAAGACCATATTTTTGGAGTAATATGGAGTACTCTTAATTTTCTCTTGTTACTAGAACATTCTAACTCACGAAAATTCAAGCAAATATAGATTTAGGATTAGAAAACAGCCACTCACTCTTCCCACTTATCTCTTGAGAGGTAATTCAGCCGCCTTTGATTTTATAAAGATGACTAATAAATGTATAATATCAATTGTCCATATAGGATAGTCAACTTGGCTAACCATGTGTACAGTGTCCTCAATATTGTCCCAGCGGTTTTAGCATAATAGTCCCATGTTCATAATCACCCAGGCAATACTGTTGTCACCCCGTCATACACAGAAGCCACTTGTCCACAGTCACATAGTAGATCCCTATAGCCATTAGGTAGTACCAAAGACCTGCTTTCATTTTGCAGCAATGCCAACATATACTTAGAGAGGAAAACCTAAACTTTGTATTTGTAATGACGGTTAAGGAAAATTATTGGTGTATTTCTTCCCGTGAATTTTCTAAAATATTAGTGTTTTCAGGGTTAATTCATTCCATGAAAACTAAAGGAATGCAAGGAACTAAAGACAACTGTGTCTTAACTCTTCAAATTTTCAGCCTTAAGATGGCCTAAGGGGTGGGGGCGAGGTGGGGGGAGATGGCCTAAGAGTCAGTCAGATGACAACCACAGCGTCATTTCTGTTTCTAGCACAGCCAGCTAGGAAGTCTGACTGATTCTGCCGCAGTACCCAGCCCCTTGAGTCAGCCTTGGAGTGGGCAGCATGAGCTTTCTGACCCATGGGAGCTTCATCCCTGTTTTTTCCCTGAGTACATGCCAATCCTTTTACTTTGGGATCCATCTTAAATAATAGATGTTATCTTGTTTTTCTAATACAGTGAGCAGTTAGTTGTAAAAGCTGTTTTGAGGGAATAGTGTTGAAGTATTTATGGTAGTAATCAGACTGAACAAAATGTGCCCATAATGAACAACTTCATAGTGTAACTAGAGGATTGCTAATTCATACTTTATATTAAGACCTGTAAAGATTAAGAGAATTCTTTGATGTAGCACTTGATGTGAAGTTACTAATAGGACTAGCACCTAATTCATTCACTGTTTCATATGGTTCCCTTATTTTGAGGAGAAAAAAAGTTAATACTAAAAAGGAAAGGAAACACTGTTTCTGAAATGTAAGGTTCCCTGAAGCATTGCTCTTGTTTGAATTTATAACAGTGCCAGATACTCCCTGGTATGAAGAGTTGAGGGGAAACCCATACCTGAAGTAAGCTCTCAAGCAAGGCTATGGATTGCCTGGATTTTGAGGATTGCTTTCAGTTGGTGCTAAGACAATAAAATGTACTTTAAGCAATATGAAAAACCAGAGGAATCAAAACCAAGAAATGAAGGGATCTAGTGCTATACCTCAGGGGTGTAATCTGAGCATAATATGCTCACAGCCTTAGCACGAAAAATGAGAGCAGAAATGTTGTGATATAATGTTTTTACTGTGGATAAAGATGACAATCCATTTAAAACATAAAGTTGGTTGCAATGGCAGCACATAACCATAATTCCATGTGCTGCAGAGAGCAAGGCAAAATCGTACGTAAGTCAAGGCTAGCTCAGACAGCATTCCAACAGCTCCATGCAGTCTGGAGGAGGCCTACCAAGGAGTGCTGTGAACACAACTTGTCCTACAGATACACCAGGAAATGAGTATAAGCCTTGAGATACTGTCCCAATGGATATCAAAGTTAATATGCGTAGTGGCACACACCTGTTGTAACTGTAGAACTTGGCAGGCAGAGGCAGGGGTCACATCCTGGGCTAAGTATTGGGTATGCGGAGTTATTTTAACTATTAAAAGGAATAAACTAAAATTGAGGTGTATTTCTTTGGATGAGCTAAGTTTTCTCGGCCCAAATATGTGGCATTCTCAAGTATAAGTATGTAATTAATTTATTCTACTCATTTTTGGTGATTAGCGGTCAACCTGAGGAGATTATTACAAGCTGCCTACTTTATATACTGCTGGCTTATTGTATATGTGGCCCAAATCCTAATAAACCCAAAACTGCATGTGAGTGCACCTGCAGCCTCAGCTGGTGGCAGTGGGAGTCACTCAGCTGCCTCAGCACTGCTGCTGCTGTTCAGTGCTTTAGCAAGCAAGATTTATTTATTTTTTTTACCATTTTTACCAGTTTCACTAGTTTGTAACTGATAATCATTTTCCTTAATTGCTATAATATGTAAACTATGTTCAGATAATAGGAATCTATCCTTTATTATTCTGAAAAAGCTACACCAATAAGATTGACCAAATATGCAACTTTCTGTTCATATATTAAGTACTGTGTTTTCTTCAAAGCCTTACTCCCTCTAACACGGAGTTCTTTTCAGGGCCTCGTGCTCAGATGTCACTCTCAGATTCCTTGAGAGACGTGTGTACAGTTACTTGTCTCCTGTCCTGACTGTCCATCACATCCTAATTGTGGAAAGGGTGGCCAGAGAGGCCCTTCCTGTTATTCCTGCTCTTGTCCAAGCACTGATTTCAACTGTCAACACCTCCACTCTGTGTGCTCTCCTTAGCACAGTTGGCTGAGTCCTGCTCAGGGTTGTTACAAATGATTCGAGGCTTGTCCTTCCGTTTGAGTGTGAGGACCTCACTCACCCATTCTCGGGGAGGCGGTTGGGTCTGTCTTTAACCCGTGGAGCTAGCCAGCAGCTCCTGGGAGTAAGTGACAGGGCTTTGCCACAGTCCAGACGGTTCCCTTGGGTTTTTAGCAATCTGCCCAGGCAGTGTTGACCCAGGAAGGTGAGTGAGAAAGAAACAATGGGTACTTGTGGACTCCAGGCCGGGGGATCTCGAAGAACCGCTCCCACTCTTTAGAAGGTCGCCATCGCGAACTTCCGTGCCACAGCCCAGGCAATGCTCACAAGTTTCGTTTTCTTGTTTGGAAAAAAACAACAACTGAATTTTTAATTTAATTCTTTTTGAGAATTTCTTACCTGAGTGCTCTGTTTGCATCATTTCCTTCCTTCCATTTGCCCCCCCAACTCCTCCATGTACTACCACATCCTCTCAAATTCATGACCTCTTCTTTAATAATTATTGGCACACACATATACATCTGTGTGTTTGAGTCTGTTTAGTGTTGCTTATGTGAGCCGGATTTTAAGAAAATTGGGTTCTGCTGGGTGGTGGTGATGCATGCCTTCCCAGCACTTGGGAGGCAGAGGCAGAGGCAAGTGGATCTCTGTGAGTTCGAGGCCAGCCTGGTCTACAGAGCGAGTTCCAGGAAAGGTGCAAAGCTACACAGAGAAACCCTGTCTGGTTAAAAGAAGAAAAGAAGAAGGAGAAGAAGAAAGAAAGAAAAGGAAATTAGGTTCTAACCTCAGGCAATTTGAATCCTTTCAATCTACATACATAATTTAAATATTGTAGTTATTAGTAGCTCGGATTATTGTCCTTCTGCTTTTAATTCTCTTCCTCCTAATAAGCAGTCTGTCGACCCATCTGTCAACCTGTCTGTAGATGCTGAGGACATGCTCACTTCCAGACCTGTCCAAGCTCTTCAGAACTCTGATGGATGTGCCCACTGTAGGAGACGCTCATCAAGACAGTCTTGAAATAGATGAGCTTGAAGATGAGCGCAGTAAAGAAGGGCCCTCGGATTCTGAAGACACGTGAGTATAACCATTAGCAAATGCGAGTATCACTGTGATGTCCAGAGATCATGGCCTACAGCTGGCTTTCCATCACCCTTCAACTTCTTACAACTTGGTTAAATATAGTCAGCCTCTTGACGATGTATGTCTGCCTCTAGTTACTATCTCATTGGACGCTTACAAAAATTGTTTCTATTTGTGTTCACGGCCTTTTTTCCCATTGACATCCATCTAGAACACTGATGTGATTATAGTGAGTAGTTACTAAATGGTGATTGAAAAGTTAATTTTCCCGGGGTAAGGAGTGTTGAGTAGTGCAATCTCCATTATACCAGGATTGTGATGGGAAATTGGAAGTCTTAAATACCTGAAGGGTTCATATCTGTCTTGTGACAGGTTTGATTGTAGGACATATCAGTGGTGAGGTAGATGGTTTGTTTGCTTTTTCTTTTTTCATTTGAAAGTTTTGTTTTCATTTTACATAGCAACCACAGTTCTAGACTGGTTATTTTATTTGTGTGATATAGTGGAAGTGGGAGGCAGGGTAACTCTGTGTGTGTGTGTGTGTGTGTGTGTGTGTGTATGTGTGTGTGTGGTGTGTGCTGTATGTTGCATATAACTTAATTGCTTTCACAAAATTCCTTTCTTTTGATTCTTGGGGATTATAGAACTCAGAAAGGAAATGTACCGGTATTTCTGAAAGTTATAGGAAATGTTGGCCAAGCCTCAGATAAGAATCATTCTTGACCTCTTCAGTTTTAGCCTTCCAAGCACCTCAGACAAGTATCACACACTGTGGGAGGTGCTAGGAAAAGTGGAGGGTAGGAGTCTAGTGCTGGGGATGCAGGGCTGTAGCTCAGAAGTAGAGGAGCTTGGTGTGTGTGAGGCCCAGTTGGAATCAGGATTGCTGCATCTACATTGTTACTTTTCAAGTTCCAAACTGCCCTTCTCATCAGTCCTCATAGAGACCTGTGGGTTGTTACTAAAGACCTAATGGTTTGGAGGAAGTCACTTTAGTCCCCTGTTTCAGTAGACTTACTGGTGAACGCAACATTCAGCACTGGGTGGTTGTATTTGTATTTGGGAGTGGAGTGTAAACTCTTGGAGAGGTCATCCTCAGCTCTGTACCTAACTTAGGCTGCATTTCTAGTAGATGAAACTAGGAACATCCCTCAGCAGATGTCATCACACATCCAGACTCTCACAGGACTCTTAGTCTGCGGGATGTCCTCAGAGACCAGCCTTGAGTATGTGTCTCAGTGACTGTAGAATGCTCAAGGACAGAGGTTAGTCCTCTTAGCTGTTCACTGATAAGGCCTCAAGCCATGTCAGACTCTGATTGACAGTTTTCATGTCTCTAACATGAATTTAAAAATAGGATGATGCCAGGCGGTGGTGGCGTACACCTTTAATCCCAGCACTCGGGAGGCAGAGGCAGGCGGATCTCTGTGAATTCGAGGCCAGCCTGGGCTACCAAGTGAGTTCCAGGAAAGACGTAAAGCTACACAGAGAAACCCTGTCTCAAAAAACAAACAAACAAACAAACAAACAAAAGAATGAAACTGCTTTGTAAACTAATGTGCTATATAAATATAAGGTCTTACTGTATAGACTTTTTTTTCCACATTTTCAATCTCACAAAAATAGGATTCTCCTGTTAGGATTATGGTAGTTGATTTATTCTTGGGAAAATCTACTTACATATTTTAGAAATGTTTTCCAGAATATGCACAAAAGATAAGTTTCTGGGTATTATTCACTGTATCATCATCCTATTCGCCTAAACTAAAATATAAATACTATGTAAGACCTTGACTACTTGTCTTTACAAGTTCAAATACATTCACATGGTAATTTTTTCATATAGTACATAGCTAGTATCCACATGAAGATTGGGATGAACTTTTCTTTCAAAATCATGTTTTCCAAAATTTTTTTTGTTTTTTGTTTTGTTTTGGAGACAGGGTTTCTCTGTGTAGTTTTAGTACCTGTCCTGGATCTCACTCTGTAGACAAGGCTGGCCTTGAACTCACAGAGATCTGCCTGGCTCTGCCTCCCGAGTGCTGGGACTAAAGGCATGTGCCACCACCACCACCACCACCACCACTGGGCTCAAAATTTCTTTTAAGCATTTGAATATTAATTCATTTTTAGAAAACAAATGATAAACATCTTTGCCTTCTTAAATTGTCCAACTATGGCTGGGACACAGAGACACAACATTATTTCAAAGTTTAGGCAGTGACTGATGCTATTAGGTACATGATTCTCCTTGGCAAATCAGGACCAATGTAAGCAAATCATCTTCTAGTTTATGAATTGCAGAATATCCCTCAAGTTCTATATTTCTCAGTTGTATGCATCCTCATTTTCTTAGTTAAAACTATTAAAACTGAATAGGCTTATTTAGACTTCTTTTTATCTACAGTTAGTACTTTTAAGTGGGAGAGAATGCATATGCATGTGTGGAGCTGAAGCACCATTTCAAAATAAGTTAAAGTTTAGGCAACATTCAGTTTAATTCTTCAAATTCCAGTGTGTTTGGAGAAACTGACACAGATTTACAAGAGCTTCAGGCCTCAATGGAGCAGCTACTTAGAGAGCAGCCCGGCGATGAATACAGTGAGGAGGAAGAGTCGGTCTTAAAAGGCAGCGAGGTGGAGCAGACAGCAAGGGGGACAGACGCAGCGGAGGAGGAGGAGGACAACCCCAGCAGTGAAAGCGCCCTCAATGAGGAATGGCACTCAGGTGTGTGCTGGCCTGTGGGCCTCGTTCGCTCTTTGCTCAGACAGTTCAGGTAGAAGGTCTCTTTAAAGCTGAAGTGTACTTCCGTCTTGTGTCGTGTGTTCACTGTGTGTGTTTCTCACAAATGTACAACAGCTTTTCATTTCTTCCTGTTGAGTTACAGCAGTGACTTGTGAAGCATTTTTACTCTGCTGTTTGCTCTCTGTTTCTTGACTTGTTTTTCCAATGATAAAGATACTTAGTTTTAGTGTGCTGTTTGGCTCATCTGTGTTCTGCATGTCTTTTCATGTTACATTCCTTTATCATAGGTTTGGTTGCTTCAGTTCAGACCATAGAAATATGCTTTTTCCATTTGTTTTCAAACTAACATTTAATAGTGATGTTTTTGGGAATCTTTCTTTGTAACACGATGTACTATTTATATCTTTAAAAGAAACAATTCTCAAAGTAAGATTCTTGGGTAAGACAGCTTTAAATGCGTTTTGACGGGCAGATACCATAGTGATGACTGCTTGTGTTGAAGGGAGACGAATACGGGAAGCCATAATTCACTTACCATTGATGATAGTCACTTTTAATCTTAAAGTATCTTTTTGGGTTTTTAGATAATAGTGATGGTGAGACCACTAGTGAATGTGAATATGACAGTCTCTTTAACCATTTGGAGGAACTAAGACTTCACCTGGAGCAAGAAATGGGCTTTGAAAAGTTCTTTGAGGTTTATGAGAAAGTAAAGGTGCGTAACTTTAATTGTATCGTTTCTTCCTCTCTTCCCTCCTACCCTTCCCAAATTCATGACCTCTTCTTTAACCATTGCTAGTATATATACATATAAAGGAATACACAGATGTATCATGTGGGGCCAGGCTTCCCATGAAGATTTGTTCTCCACACCTCAACTAGTTTTAGCCTTGTGTAGTGATCTCATGCTAGTGTAAAGATAAGCATCTTTGTTGAGGGGTGAGATCTGCACTCTACTGTGGATATAATGGTGGTAAGTGTTTAGATGTAGTTAGGAATCGTGCTGGTTTAGGAAAATAGCAGTAATGGGTTTTCTTCTAAATTCCCTGACATCACCAGCTGCTTATAGTGGCTAGGCTTACAGTACCCAGCATGATTCCCCCTTCCACACTGAAAAGGCCTTGAGTCTAATTAGACAGCGCTTGGTTACTACCCATATGTTGTACCATGAGGGAGAGCTTGCTGTGCTGCCATTGTTGTGGTTCCTAGGCTGTTACTGGTTGCTTCTTTTCTTTAGCAGTTTCCATATTAACTTGCATTTGGTAATTTGCCATAGGCTATTCATGAAGATGAAGATGAAAATATTGAAATTTGCTCAACAATAGTTGAGAATATTTTGGGCAATGAGCATCAGCATCTCTATGCCAAGATTCTGCATTTAGTCATGGCAGATGGAGCCTATCAAGAAGGTAAAATTTTCTCATGTCTTCATATTTTAAACGTATGTGAGAAAAAAACAAGGTGACAGATGTAAGATAAGGCACTCCCATCAAATGGGCTTTGAAGCGATCTGTGCTGGACCTATCTCATATTTTGAAGCAGCTATACAATTTACTCTGCCCTGTCACAACATTTTGTTGCCTTAAGTTCTTTAAGTCACTGTTCTGTGTTCTTTGTTTATTTGTTAGTTTTAGTTTTTCGAGACAAGGTTTCTCTGTGTAGCTTTGCGCCTTTCCTGGAACTCACTTTGTAGCCCAGGCTGGCCTTGAACTCACATCCACCTGCCTCTGCCTCCCAAGTGCTGGGATTAAAGGCATGCGCCACCGCCCGGCACTGTTCTTCATTTGTACGTAACATTTGAGTGAATTTCTAATGCCTTTCTTTCTTTCTTTCTTTCTTTCTTTCTTCCTTCCTTCCTTCCTTCCTTCCTTCCTTCCTTTCTATTTGTTTGTTTATTGGGTGTGAATATTTTGCATGTATGCATGTGTACCACAAAAGCCAAATGAGGGTATCAATCCCCTGTTAGTGCTGGGAATTGAACCTGGGTCTTCTGCAATAGCAACTAGTGAGTGCTCTTATCTACTGAGCCATCTCTCCAACCCTTAAATAAAAATTTTTAATGCTCCTAATTGAAGACTCAGCAGCTCTAGAAATTAAAATAATTCTCATCAATGACATACCATTAGACTTCTTTGCAGAGGCAGAAAATGTAAAATTCTGAACATTAATTTATTTCTAACATGGTTGCGAAAATGAATATATTTAAAGATTTAATTCATAGACAGAAATTAAAGATTTTAAATGTTGATGTTTAATTTTAACAATGTAATTTTTCTTAAAATATATTTATATTCCCTCTAGTTAAAAGTAAGACAATTTTTAAAAATACATCCAAGTACAAAACAAAAATCAGTTTTAAAAATATTTGAGAAACCAGCATATTAGATAAACAAGCCCCAAAGAAGAGAAGGAGTGAAAATACAATGTTGAGAAGGTCTCCACTCTAAACACTGGGAACTTCACAGTGAAGCAGGATCCTGACTAGTAGAGTCAGAGTCCACAGGGCTCTCCAGAGGACAGCAGTCTGTGGTGTGGAGACCGTCCTCAGTGGTCTGTGTCTTGATTAGTTCTTGTTTGAGACAAGGCCTTGCTGTGTACTGTAGGGTAGCCTCAAATGCATGCATCCTGCACCCTCTTGCCTTTTCCTCGACCACACCATGCCTGGATAGCTATCATCTAGTTCCTTAAAATTCAGTTTAATACTGGTTTCTTTAGGGGAGGGAAGGTGTATTTCTCCCCAACACAACAGAATCCAAAGGTCTGTAGATCTCAGTACAGTCTGAAGTGTTAAGACTTTGAAAATATCCTTCAAATGTATTACTGTAGAATAGGTGTTTTATTTTCTAAAATGATGGAGGATGACTTGATCATTAAGATGAGAGTCTCTAATTTAACCACTGTCTGGAGCTTACAGGTTCCCAATTCTGTTGAGATCTTGCACTCCAGCTGTCCTTTACTGAAATGAGAAATAACCTATAAAGTTTACAGCATTTGTATTTCCTTGGTTATTTTTCATATCATTGTGTAAGCTAACAACACAAGGCCAGAGAATGATTCTATTTCAGTAAATCTGTGGCAAGATCTAGCCAATTCTGTTCTCATTCAGACTGGTCCTTGAGGAAGCTCTCCACAAGTCTTGTTTCAATGGAGCTTTTCACAGGAGTCGGCAACAGTATGCTCAGGCTGTAGTGTTCCTTGACAAATGTCTGAAAAGCTTTTATTTTGCTTTGCCCCTTCAGTGGAGAGCTATAACAACCAACTGAGCCACAGGTAGGATTGGCACAGCTGGGTGGTTTCTGAAGGGTGCCCGTCTTCATAGAAGCCCATTTACATACAAGGACCAAAAGCTAGGCTGGGCCATATAGCCCTCAAGGAACACGATCAGTTTTGCTCTAGTTTGTGGTGGAAACATATGTGAAACCACAAAGTTCACTGTCCCAGAGCCGGCCTGGAGAGAAAATGTAAAGCAGTTTTAAAGCCAAGTGCCTGCCTTTACAAAGAGCAAAAGACAAGATAGAACACCCTAGCAACCTTTACAAACGTCTTAGTGTATCCTATAGTCTATTTTAACTTACTAATACAGCCACTGAATAGATATATGTAAAATACATTATCTGAGTAAAAGCTTAACATGCTATGTTAAACATTAGACGGTTTAAATGCTCGACAGTGATTGGATTTGGAATATTGGGAGCTCTTCTTGTATGGAGCAATTGGATCTCAAAGCAAGCTGTCTTATATGTAGTTGTGTTTTAGATATCTAGGAGATAATAAAATCATGTCATATACATGGGGCTTACACACTTCATTCTCTATGGCAAAATTTGATCTAGCTCATTCAAAATGATGAGAAACCAGTAAGGGACATATTAAAAAGATTCTCTTGAAAGATTGTCTCAAAAAATGAGGTGAAGAGGTTGAGGAAAACACCCCAACATCAGCTATTGCCTATGCTTATGCCTACATAGATAGTGTACCTGCACATCTGCCTGCTCACACATGTATACCCACACCGCAAACAAAATTTTCACTTTTCAAAATGACTATCTAATCTCATTTCTGTTTAATTTCCCTGGAAATTGTCAGGTCCTCAAAACTGACCTCGACTATTCAGCTCCGATACTGTTACAGTGCAGCTTTTGTGAGCGTTAGTAACTATCACTGTTGGTAAAACTAACACTAACCCACATGAAACTGCTTTCCAGAGTCAGAGGTCAAGGTGAGGTAGTAATTTGTGAGTTATTTAGAGCTGTTTCTAGGCGTTCCTTCACAAGGAGAATTGGGTGAATGTGGCCAATGGTAGACTGGCCGACTATCAAGTCCTCCTGTTGAGCATGGGCAGACCAAGCATGTGGTTTCTTCAATATGCCTTCCCTCCTCATCTGTTCTAGATGGAGTGTTAGATTGTGTTTATGGAATGGAATTCTGTACAGCTATTCAAATGAATGGAGTTATTTGTGCTTCAGACAGCGATCTGAGGATTTATACCTACTTAATTGTAACACTAGTTGTCTTGGATATCAGATTGTTACTTCCGCCTTCATTCTTTGTAACCCTGCCTGGATGCTGTACAATGAATATGCACTACTATAATAAAATTACATTTAAAACTGAACTGATGATTTCCTTTAGAGAGGAAAATGTCTAAAAAAAAACTAGATACTGCTTGAATTAAAAATGAAGTGAATTATTTTTTTTCTCTTTTCTACAGACAATGATGAATAATCCTCAGGACATTCTTTCTGTTCAACTATATGAAAACATTTGAACTTGACTCATAATACAAGCTTCCTGGGAAGTAGAGATTATTTATGAGAAATACCAGATTTAAGATGGGCATGCTTATTGCATGAAAAAAACTGAGAAGTGTGGTTTTTTCTTATATTTTATCTACTTTATTTTGTTTTTTGGATTCTTTAGCCAACTTCGATAGAATGTATATGTCTTTAAATTATCCCACCAAAGCATTGACTCAGAACTGGAATTAGCAGTGTTGAAATTTACCACGAAATAAGGAACTATTTTAGCAGCCGTCTTCTGTGGAAGGAGTTGCCTATGTCATAAAAGGCCTGGCTTTGGGGTTTCATTTAAATTTCTGCATGACTTTTTTTCTGTCTAGGATTCTTCATCCTGGCTAGCAGTTCTGCATTAAATAATCCTTGTCAAGGGCTCTATGCAAATCTTTACATTTGGAAGATGAAATTTTAGCCTTGAAGTTTGTATTCTCAAGTCATTTTTCAACCACTGAATCTCCTGAGCTAGGTCAGTGGAAACAGTCCTAAAAGTCATTGAAAGTTTTGATTATGAAGGAATAGCCAAGTAATATTTCCTGACACTTAAAAGTTCCTTAATTTCTTGTTTCTTTTCATAGATCAGAAGTGGTATATCTAAAAATCAGGCTATAAATTTAAACATGGACCCAGCATATGGCATAAAATTGCCGTTTGGTTTCTGACCCCTCTCATAAATGTGCCTCGGGGTCATCTGTGTTAAAAAGGAGAAAGGAACTTTTCTCATTTGGCACCTGACAGTTTGGTAACTACTCTGGGGAAATGCCTGCCTCTTATTTTCAGTATGAGGATTTCACCAGGTCATCACAATGATGGTCACATAGTTTCAGTTCTGTGAAACTGTGTAGAGAAACAGTTAGAGTTTCAGAATATGCCTGTATACATGGCTTCATTGTCTACAGTCTGAATGTTCTTAATAATAATAGCAGAGATGTGTGCTTCTCTACCAATCAGCCTGTCATCTGAAACGTGGACTCTTACCTTGCCGCACTATTAGTACTGTATTGACTTTATTATGTATATTATTTCTAACATCCAGAACTAAATCGTTGATTTTTATATTTTTATTTTATACTATTAAATTTGTATTATGTACCTGAAGCATATGATCAGTTGTCTTTATTAGCACTGTTCTCAATATCTGTGTTGTCAACTCACAATGGCAGGAGTGTGTGCAGAGGGAGAAATCATATCTGGAGACAGGGTGCCAGGCAGTTGATGGGGCTGAGCTTGGGCTTGAAAGTTACCTTAATCTGTAAGAGCCCTTGGCAACCTAAGGACCTCCTAACCGGGCCCTGCCTCCAAATCACACCTTCTCCTCACTACCATCCTGGGAACCAAACTTTCATCACATGGACCTTCAACAGTCAGACCATCTTCAACCCAGAGCATATACTTAGAAAACATGTGCCAGAAAACAGTGGTTCTGACCACTGTCTGTGATGGAATATAAGAAAGCAACTCCACCAGATGAAATGTTGAACAGATGGTGTTCTCATAGGGAGTAACAAACAGTAAGGCTAATGGTACAACAGAGATAGGCTGCAAACAGTAAGTGCTGTGGTTCCTCAACCTCACAGGAGTAAACAAGGCGGGCATGGAGAGGTTGGAGCTACACAAAACCAGGGGTCTCCATTCATTTGTTGGATGTATTGAACTCACAGAACAAAATACAATTTATTACATTAAAAGTTTTAAACAGTTCAATGACTTAAGCCTCTACCTTGAAATGGAAGTGAATTCAGAAAGGAAATTATTTTTTCTAAAAGACAGAAACCAATCCAGTGTAAACAAAATTAGAGAATCCAAGGGGTAGTTATTTAATGATACCAATAATGCTGACTGATAAATCTGTAGCTACACTAAAAGGTACTTAAGACATAATTAGAAACATCTGGAATAAAGATGACTCATTGTTTCTGACAGTCATCTAATGGATTATAAGGAAATATGAACAGTTCATGCCAAATTAATTAAAAATGTTTTTTTCTTGAATAAAACTTACCTGTGCTAGGTTGCCATAACAGACAAGAGAGTGGCTTCAACTACAGAAACCCATTTTCTCAGTATCCCAGGAGCTACAAGTCCAAGGTGATGATTTCTAGTGTGGGCTCTCATTGCTTGCAGGTAGGATTTCCTCATGGGGCAGTGGAGGTGAGCTCTCCACTGTGTCACTAGTCCTGTAGCATCCAGGCCCATTCTTACGACCTCACTTAACTTTAAGTGCTTGCTTGGAGCCTCGTGTTCCTTAACACTTCTTAGTGATTAGGACTTCAACAAGAATGTATTCGGATGTGGGGGGGGGGGGGGATTCACAAATATTTAATCCACAACATTATCCAAGCTCACACAAAACCTTTAATAACTCAGTCTTATTTCTAATTGTGAAAGTGAAATTTAGTTTAAAACCTTCCACAAATAAGCCATTGGGTCCAGATGGACTGAGCGATAAGTTCTATCAAGCACTTCTGGAAGAAGCAGTACCAATTCTGCACAAGCTGTTCTGAAATACTGGAATGCAGGGGAAATTGTCCCTCTTCGGAGAGCACAACCTGTTCCCGAAGGGGAGGGGAAAATGGGTGGAGGCAGGATGTGAGGAGAGAGAACTCAGGAGTCATCCTTCCTAAACCATGATGAAAAAGTTGCAAATTAGCAAATCAAGCTCAACAACAGATTAAAAGCAATGGCTTATAACCAAGTGGAATGTGTGTCTGGAACACAGGATTAATTTAGTATTTGAAAAACCATGTAAGTCTTTATGTCATCAGACTACAAGGGAAAATATCTCGACGTGGAATAAAAGCAGCTACAAGAGAGTTGAGTATCCATTCCCGTATAGTTTCTACAGTCAGAACAGAAGAGTAAAGGCCACTAAAACCAGACCTGCAGTCGGTGTGCTGAAAGTTTCCTCCCTACAGGGAAAACCATGGATTTCTGCTTGCTTCATTTTCCAGTGTTCTGGAGATAACACCACAGTAGTGAACAGTAATTGGCACGCCTATAGATTATAAACCAAGGACAATGTTCACAAGTGACATGGTAGGCAGGACATACAAAATCAATCCCAAGGGGTCTATAGAGCTGCTACAAGAACTAAAGAGAGCTAAGCACATTGAGCGGGAGACATAGCTCGGTTGGTAGAGTGCTTGCCTGGCATGCACAAAACTTCTGGAACCAAATGGAAACTGGGCCTTTAATCCCAATGTGCAGGAGAATCAAAAGTTCAAGGTCATCCTATACAATAGAGCAAGTTTGAGGCCAGCCTGGACTCCATGAAATCCTGTCTCCAAAAAAAAGATACCATTTATAATAGCATAAAAAAATTATGAAATACTTAGCAAATTTGACAAACTGAGTATGTATGTATGCATATGTATATATACAGTATACAAACTATACTGGCAGTTAAAACATTGCTCAGAGAAATTAGTATAAACTAAACTGATTAAAAGTATAAACTACAAAAGAAAAGTACATTTGACCTCGTGAAAATAACACCCATACTTTTCCAAAGATTGTGTCTCAAAAATGAAAAGTTCAGAGTAGGCTAGATGCTTGCAAAGCATGTGTCTGACAAAGATACCATGTATAGTGAAGAAAGAAAATATAACAGTAAGATGACCCAATTGGAAATGGGAAAAAGTCATAAACATTCAAAAACTTGAGGATAAACTCATGGAACAGTCCATTGTAGTTCAACACTAAAATTAGTTGGAACCTAACTCCTGAAAAGGCCCACATGTTGAAGGCTTGGTCTCTAGCCTGGGACACACTGCAGGTGGTGGAGCCTTTAGGAGACTGGACCTAGTCGAAGGAAGTTTGGTTGCTGATGGCATGCCCTTGAAGGGGTTACCAAATTTGCTGCCTTCTAATATACCTGTCAGCTGCAAGAGCCCCCTCAATAGACATAGAAACTGTAGGTAGTACTGGACCGTGTAATATATAGACTTTTTCCTCCTCCTGTTTATGATAAAATTTAGCTCATAAGAGTCTTAATTTCTCATTGCTGTGATAAAATACCTGAACAAAAACAACAGACAAAACAGTTTGTTTTGGCTTACAGTTCGAGAGGGGCCCAGTCTATCATGGCTGAGAAGGCATGATGGCAGGAGGCTGGCTGGTCACATTGCAGGCACACATAGGAGTTAGCGTGGGCTATATTCTCAAGGTCCACCCCTCGTGACTCACTTCCTACAGCAAGCCCACCTCCTAAAGGATCTACAACCTTCCAGACAGCTCCACTGACTTAGGATGTGATCAAGCACATGAGCCTATGGCAGACATCTCACCAGTCAAACCACAGCGATAAATTAGCCTCAGAGATTAATAGTAATGATGGCACTCTAATGATTAGTTATGAGAGTGTGTTCTCTCCTGTGAGATAGTGCTGTACTCAGCCTTGCAGTGACATGAAATGGTACAATATGCAGTGAAATGTGTGAAGTAACACGGTGACAGAGCATCAGGCTGCCACTGGCTTTGTGACAGTGTGTCAGAAGGCAGGCCTCTGCTTTCAGTGATCCTGGACCATGGAGCCATGATGTCAATAGTTACATATTAGCAGCAGATAATGGTTGAGGGTCCTTTATAGTGGATGTTGTGCCAAATGCTTTGGAAGAACACTAGGGAAGCAGCTTTCTCTTGACTTGGAAAATGACACTTCAGTGTCTGTAATGCCTCTGTGATCATACAGGCAACCAGTGCTGCATTCCACCTACTGATCATGTTCCATAATTCTGACCTTTAATATCTGGGCAATTCAAAACACTTGGGAAATTTTCAGTAGTGTGCACATGGCTGATTCTGCTTTGGATTCTCCATTCTCTTCTTCCTCTGGAGATGTACAAATTCTTCCAATTCCTTACTTGCTTCCTCTTGATGGCCTTCACTATGTCCTCTCTTACTCTTCATCTATCATGTGGGCATATCCTTGTCCACCAACTTATTCTATAGGAATGATTTTTCTAATTTCCACTGAATCCCAGGAAGCCCTTAAAAATCATTCACTCCCTATGTCTTCCTAGCAGACATTTACATGCTGGTTTCTGTTCTCCCTTTAGAGCTTTGATGAATGGTATGCATCAGCAGTGGTCGACCATATCAGCACTGCATTATGTCTGGAATCTGCATCAAATGCTCATCTAAAGTGACCAAATACTAGGTGGATGTATGTGGCCTTGATCAGGTTTCCGAAGCAATGGGGGGCGGTGGCATTTGAGAAGTAAAAATACAACCTCTACTTGTTCCCTCCTAAACACAGAACCCAGCCCAGCCAACCTGGACCAAGATAAGAGAGCACCAAGAGGGAGCTGAGAATTATACAGTTCAGCTCCGTGGAGGTGTGCCAAAAACTCACTCCAAGAGATTAGTTAGTGCTGTTGGCAGTTCGGGTCAGAAAAGCCAATTTTTGTTTTTGTTTTTGTTTTTGTTTGTAGTAGGCAGTTGACTTTAGTTTCATGGCAACTGGTGTGATAAAATGCCCTAACAAAAGCAACTTAAAGGCAAAGGGTTTGTTTGGCTCATAGTTCCAGAGGTGACAATGCTGTCCATAATGGCAGGGAGGGCATCAGAGGAGCTTGTAACCAGCCAAGTCACAGTGCATCAGCAGTGTGGCATCAGAATAGTAAGCAAGGCCAGACTATAAAACCTGAAATCCCACTCCCAAGTGACATGCTCCCTCCAGCAAGTTTCCAACTTCTAAAGGTTCTGAACACAACCTTTCCAGACAGCACCTCCAGCGAGGACCAGGTGCCCAAACACATGAGCCTGCTCAAACCATAACAAGCTGTGAGTTCAGAGACCCATACCTGACCAAGTACTAAGAAAATGTCACAGTTGAATGCTCGCACTGTCAAGGATGTCTGCGTCACTCCTTCCAAGGCTGAGGGGATGTCCAGAAAGGGAGCGGAAAGAATGTGGGACCTAGAGTAAGGAGTGGAGTGTGGTAGAACATGTCTTCTAGGCATGACGTGGCCAATGCACTCTTGGACTCCCAGCAGTTGTGATAACCTGTACAAGACTCAGCCTATCAGCGTTCCATCATGAGCTGAGAGGGGCCCATGAGTCTCTGCTCTCCTTGAGGATCTACAGTAGATAATGGATGCTGGGGAAAGAGACATTTCCTTCAGCTGTGTAGCTGCTGATAAGTTGTCTGTACACTTGTAAATAACTCCTTCACATACTCCTGTAAGCAAACCTATTGAAACTCATTTGGATCACCCATGCACATACAAACAAACAAACAAACAAACAACAACAACAACACCCACGAAAGCAGGAGTGCTACTAGTTGGGAAGAAAAAGAGGATCAGCAGCAATGGGGAGGCACAAGAGAGGGGAATGGGGAATGACTGTGACTTGTATATGACCAAAACCTAGAAAATCAACATATGCTAACAAAACACATTTTAGAAAATATCACCCCACTCTTCTATAATAAATACACTCAGGTTGGCAGGTGCATTGTCCATCAATAATAGACAGCTAATTCCAACCCTTCCAACTTCTGGATGAAACATTGGAACCAGTCCATAAGCAAGGTGGCTGTCACCAACACTTTCTAGATATGTTGCCAAAACACAAAGAACTTTCCATCCTGTTTATAGAGAGAGCATAGCTCTGTCACGTGCTCTGTAGCTTCACCACATGGTTTGGGAGTTTATCTGCTCTTCCACGATTATGGGACCAGTGCTACCTCTGCGTTTATGTGCATGGAGATTTTAGTGGGCATTATCTTCCCAAACCAGTCTAAACACCTACATGAGATTATGTTCTTTCTTTTTGGTCTGCTGAAATGCAGCGGCAGCTTATTTGTTGGAGGTTACAGCCTCTCCAGTGACTGTTCGTGCCTGGAGTGATGGTTAACAGTGCCTACCTCCCTGGGTTCTGGAATCACCATGGGGCATTGCCTGAAAGATTTTCTAGATTAAGTGATGTGGAAAACTGATTCTAAGTACTAGACTAAATGTGGTGGTTTGAAGGAGAATGGCCCCATAGACTCCATCTGAATACTTGATCCCAAGTTGGTAGAACTGTTTGGGAAGGATCAGGAAGCATGCCCTTGTCAGAAGAGACATGTCACTGCGAGGTAAGCTTGAAGGCTTCAAAACTCCGTGCCATTCCCAGTTCACTCACTCTCTGCCCTGTGGTGGTTGCCTTAACATGTAAGCTCTCAGCTACTGCCATGTCTGCCTACTGGCTTTCACACTTCCTACCATAGTGGTCATGGACTATGAAACTGTAAGGCCAATGAACTCTTTCTTCTATAAGTTGCCTGGGTCACAGTGTCTGCACAGCAATGGGAAAGTAACTAAAATACTGAAGGAAGAAAAGAGAGCAAGCTGAGCAGCCACATTGATCCTCTGCATCCTGACTGTGGATGCAATGTAAGCAGCTGACACAACCTTTATCTGCCTTGCCTTCACTGCCACCATAGACTGTACCCTCAAAGTTGAGCTAACATGAACCCGTCCTTTCTTACATTGCTTTGTTGTTTGGACACAGCAAGGAAATGGGTAATTCAGTGTAGAGCTGTTATTTATTTTTTTATATTTTTCCCACAAGAACAGAGGACTTTTCTAATTCTCATTGAATTCACTCACAATTGCACATCTATCTGGGGTTCTATGTTAAGACCTTTCAAAATCTCAGACAGCTATTTGGAAATACGCAATATTATTATTAGCTATAGTCACCTCATTGTGCTATTGAACACTGAGATTTATTTCTCCTATTTAACTGCAATTTTGTGCCTGTTAACCAATCTCTCCCCATCTCACCACCCACTTACCTTCCTACACTCTAGCAGTGTCTCCAATAGTTTTCACATTTTTCAGCCCAAACATATGTCTAATTTTGTACAACTGTCCTTGAAGTGAGAGTTTCTATCTCTCATTTTGAGGTACTCCTTGCTTTAGCAAGTCTTTGTGCTCTCTGGAACAAAGCAGTGCCACCCATAAAAGCATGCTTTCTGTTCATGTTTTCCACTCAAAATTTTAATGCTTTTTTTTTTTTTTTTTTTTTTTTTTGCATCTTAACTAACCACTTAGAAAGCACTGTGGGCATAACAGTGGAGTTTGAGATACAAGAGCAAAAGCAGCATGGATTTATTTTTCTTCTTCAGTTTCACAGATAGAAGATTCATTCTGACCACAGATCTTAGCAACTACAGTAGAGAGCTTTTTCTTTTTATTAAGTCAAGGAATCGTATCGTTTCTTTTCAAGCAAGCACTTGAGCTGGAGACATGGCTCAGAGGGAGACCACTTGTCTAGCGTGCCCTAGGTTCAATAATCACTACCATAAAAATAATTATTAAAAGAAGCTCTTCATGGCTTCTCTTGGACATATTCAAATCTCCCACCCTTGTGGTTTGGGACAATTATAAAACCACTTGTTACTTAAGCACAAACATTTCAATACAGTGAAATCAGTTTGATAACCTTCATAATTACCGAGTGACTAATGGGCAAATAGCATGTGTAGAGTGGACACCGTGTACAGAAGGCTGAGTCACATCCCAGGAAGGACCAAGTGGGGTACACTAGGCTTTGTCATGCTACTTAGAATGATGTGACACTTGAAACCTAGGAACTACTTATTTTGGAAATTTTCTGTTTAATATTTTCAGGCCTTGGCTGACCATAGATAAGTAAAACAAAAGACCATGGATAAAAGAGTAAAATATAGCATTATTCATTAGTGAAATTCAAATGAAAATTACAGTGACTACATAATTTTCAAAGCATAGCTTCCTTGAAAAAAAATTGATATATTTTATTTAGACTTGCAGTGGTCAGAAGCAGATAGAGTTCCTGTGGAGGTCAGAGGACAACTTACAAGAGTCAGATCTCTCTTTTTATGAGGTGGCTTGCTAGGGTTAGAACTCAGGTCGTCAGGCTTGGAGGCAAGTGCTCTTTCCCACTGAGCCGTCTCGCCAGCCTTAAAATATGTGGCTGCTCTTACCTGATACTCATACAACCTGTCTTTTCCACAGCGGCTTTACAAATAATATATTATGAAGCAGTAAAGAGGAAAATGAAATTAATAAAAAGGAGAAAGAAGTGATGAGAGAACCCAGGGAAATCGAGGTCAGAAATGGGGCTGGAGAGACGGCTCGGCAGTAAGCAGTGCTTGCTGCTTTTGCAGAAGACCCAAGTTCAGTTTTCAGAACCCACGTCAGGCAGCTGACAACCACCTGAAACTCCAGTTTCAAGGGGTCCAACCTCTTCCAGCCTTTGCAAGCATCTGCATGCACGCGCACACAGACAGACACACAGACACACAGACACACAGACACACACACACACACACACACACACACACACACACACACCACTAAAAAGAAAATAAAATAGTGAAATAAGTCTTAAAAGGGAAAAGTACAATTCTAAGGATCCAAAGTACTCTGGCCAAAAAACAAAAAGAGCAGAGCTAGAGATATCATGTGACTTCAAACAATACCACAGAGCCATACTGACAAATGCATGTTACTAGCACAGAAACAAATATGAAGACCACTGAAATAAAACAAAAGGTTCAAGTGTCCAGAAGTAATCCCATTTAGCTTTAGTCATATGGCTCTTGGCAAAGGTGCCATAACTATGCATTGGGGACACAGCCTTTTCAAAAAACTATGCTGGGAAAGCAGGCTATCCACATTTGTATTTCTAAAACCAGATCACAACACTCATCCTGAACAAAACATCTCAGTATCTCCATCAATAATAGCAAGAATCAAACACAGAATTGTGCTAAATTCAAAAGCTTCTGTATAGCCAAAAAACAATGACCAGAGTAAAAAGACAGAATGGGAGAAAAGCTTTGCTAGATATTCAGCCAAGAGAGAATTAATCTGCAGCATATATAGAGAACCCAAAGGCTTAAATAACAAGGGAAAAACAATACAATCAATAAATGGGAAGACAAATGAACTCTTGTCTTATGAAATACAAATGGCCACTGAAAACATATTCAATATCTGTAGCTGTCAGGAAAATACGAATAAATCAAACTACATGGAGATTCTATCTTATTGCATTTAGAATCATTATCAACACAACAAAACAAGACCCAGCAAATGTTGACAAAGGATGTGGAGGGAACAAACCCCTATACACTTTTGGCAGTAATATAAATTAGACCAGCTAAAGTGGATATCAGTATGAAGGTTCCTCAAAATATTAAAAATAGAACTTCCATGACTCAGCTAAGCCATTCCTCAGTTGATTCTCAAAGAAGCCAATGACACCATGCCCTAGGGAAATCTACACACCCATGGTTGTCCCTTCACCCTTTACAGTGGTCTGGATGTGGAACAGCCCAGGTGCCCATCAGTAGATGAACAGGTAATTAAAATGCAAATATACACAATGGAGTTTTAGCCACAAAGAAAAGTGAAATTGTTTGTTTGAAGGAAGATGGGTGGAACTGGAGATCTGTTAGAATCCAGCTCCAAACTGTGGGGTTCTTGTGGGGAGGAAAGAGGAAAGAGGAAGTATTAGATAGAAATATAGACGGAGACAACAAGAAAGACAGAGACACAGCATAGCTTCAGGAGGGTCCTGGGTTAATACCCAGCTACTGAGAGTTTTATTCTAATGGGCTTTTTATACACTGTCAAGGAGAGAGGCAAAAGACCTCCCCCTTTCAGGATCAAAGAACAACGTAGAGCCAAGTGTGGACTCTTCAAAACACCTGGTAACCATGCCCTTGGCCAAATCATCTTATTATGTAGCCCTGATGGGTAAAGCAAGCTCAGATTCTCTGATCTTGAGTAAAGCCTTAACTAGGGAGCCTCTGTGGGCCCCCACAGAGATCATAATATGAAGCAAAAAAAATAAAAAAAAGCCAAAGTCAAATATCACATGTTCCCTCACACAAGGAGTCAGGAGGAGGAAGGACAGGAAAGGCACAAAGAGGCCACTAGGTCTATGGAAGGAAGGAGAAGAGGGATTAGAAAGAGTAGTGAATAGGACCAAAATACATTCTCTACATGCTGTCTTGAAACTCCTCACTTTGTAGAGCATATCCTAATCAAATATCTAAGCTCCAAAGAAATACAATTACGGTAACAAAGTAATAGAGATACCGCTTTGGTAATAGCTAGAAAGGAAGACATCTAATGGGGGAGGGGGTGATCTATCAATTAAATGTCCCACCTTGGAAGGAATACCAAGTGTCTGCCTAGAACCCTAGAAATTTCCTTTTCCATGGAATTAAATGTGTCAGTGCCAGACTGATGTTCTGAGAGCTGCTACTGAGGCAGGTACACAGGCTATTTTGTGAATACAGGATGAATAGTTTCTCCCTGGATGGTGGTAGGTGGATGATTGGAGAGCGTGGTGGAGGGAGGTGGTAACTACCCACCTGAGTTCCTCAACACACATCTGGAGACAAGGATTTATGTGAAAGTGGTTATGAAGAAGGTTCCCGGTTGAGGTAGATGGTTGGGATGATAACAGATGCAAGGCTAAGCTCAAGTTTCGGGGAAGGGTTGCCTGATCTCCAAGGGACCTCTGTCAAATCAACCACACTTGGGGCAAGGAGTTGTGGCATTTCTACCCCAATATTTGTCCAGGTCTGGTTAGTTGCCAGCTCCAGAAATAAATTTCCATTAGCTCAAGGGCAGTTAACTGGTCAAGGAGATCACAGTGTTAAAAGCTGAAAGCAAAGGGAGACAGAAGCCTAGAGCACATGCACATTTAGAAGTATGTTTTCTATGTGTGTGGTATGTGTTTGTGCACGTGTGTAGGGGTGTGCACACAGGCACTTGGAGGCCAAAGGTTGATGACAGGCATCTGGGCTATCACTCTCCACAATACATTTTGAGACATGGTGTCTCAATGAACCTGAAGCCCACTGACTGGGTGACCTGGTTGTCCAGGGAGATCCAGGGATCTGCCTGTCTCTGTCCCCTCCCCCTGAACACCGGGCATACAAAGGCACAATGCCATGCCTGGCTGCTTTACATGGGTGTTGGGGAGCCAAGACCAGGTCCTCGTGCTTCTAAGTAAACACACTTACCAACTGAACCATCTCCTCAACCTCAAAATGATCTTTTGAAAAAAGAGAAAACTGCTCACAGTACATAAATATCCTTAGAATAACACACTTAGCATACCAGAGACCACATTTCATCTATTGGAGTTAGTGTAAAGAATAGTGTCAGCCATGCCTGGTGGAGCATGCCTTTGATCAGGAGACAGAGGCAGGAGGATCCCTGTGAGTTTAATGCCCACCAGGGATACGTGGTAAGATCCTGTCTCAAAAATAACAACAAACAAACAGACAAAAAAGAATAATTTCAAACGAATAATGATATACGTAGGTAAGGTATAAAACATCATTGATGTGGGCAGGAGGGCAGAAGGGAGATGGGGGGTGGGAGGAGAAGAGGGAGGGGAAACTGGGTTTGGGATGCAAAATAAGTAAATGTATAAATGAATTAATAAGTATTGATGTAGTATAAAGATGGCTGGTGGCTGGGACATTCTGGTTTCCATAGTTTACATCCCACTGTATCATGTGACCGTTTTGGACTTCCATACTCTCCATGTCCAAGTTCTCCCAGGAGAGTGCTAGTCCCTGCCTTTTTCTATGGGCCCCTCAGTGCTTTATCCATACCGTAAACTTTGCAATTCTTACATTTCGTAAGGTTTTTATTGATAGCTTTAGTGTTTTATTTTAATTATTTCCATGTATTTTGGGGTGGAGGGGCAAGATTATGGATGTGTTCCACATGGATGCAGGTGACTGGAACTGGAGTTATCAACTGTTGTGTGCTGCACAGATATGGGTGTAAGGACAGCAAGCACTCTCTCCAGCCCCTAAGAAGGTTTTGATTTGACATTTCTTCCCTCATGGCTTAGTGAAGTTATAGCCCACAGACGGTCCTACTCAACTTTGTATCTATAGCATCTGGCCCAGTGCCTGGGTAATAGTGGGTATTTGATCAATGTTCATTAACTAGATGAATAAAGAAATCCTTTATAGCCTTGGAAATTCTGGAAAAGAAAATTAATCTGCAGTATAAGGTTTGTGTCTTTTATTAATTAGGCAAAAGCAATCAAAATGATAAATTCCTCCAAACATGCCAATAAAAGTTACTGAGCCTCATCAGATAACTTTTCCATTTGGCACAGAAAGTTTCTCGCCCCAAAATGGAAACTTAAAGCTTCAGTTGAAAAAGGCATTCTTGATTGAGAGCTCTTGATTAAAAAGAGCTGGTAAATGAAAAACAATACGATTTTCCTAAGGGCCAAGCTCCCTTTATCTTGCATGGTTTCCGTTCACGCTTCAGCAAACTGCACCTTTTGGCATTCACGGCACTTGGCACTGCCAAATGCAGTATCCATCCGTGACTCCTCCGGAGATGCCCGTCCTAACTTCCTGACGTCACTCGGAAAGAGGTCGGCTGCCAATCAGCAGCATCTGCTGGTCGCCATGATGGCCTCTGAGCCCAGTGATCACAAAGACTTTTACTAGGGAGTTGAACTATTCTTCTTTTTTCCTAAGAGCGCAAAAGTGCTTCTTAGCACAGTGAAACTTGGGACAGTGGACAGGAAACGACGTTAAATTAAAAGTGACCTACAAATAGGAAAGCAGGGGTGGGGACAGACGTCCAGTTTTCTCAAGATTGGACGTGGAAGCCTTCCTTAGAGTTAAGCCTCTTCTTTGCCTCTGATTCCCCTACAAGATGGCTGCTCTTCCTCCTACTCAATTCTCAGAAGTTAAGAGCACTGGCTGCTCTTCCAAAGGTCCTGAGTTCAATTCCCAGCATCCACATGGTGGTTCACAACCATCTACAATGAGATCTGGTGCCCTCTTCTGGCAGGCAGGGGTACATGCAGACAGAACACTGTATACATAATAAATAAATACATTAAAAAAAAAAAATCAAGCATGTCTCCCAGGCCCCTCTTTCACATCTCCAAAGTTTTTCTCTGAATAGTCACAACCATTAATCTGGCCCCAAACAGAGTCCCACTCACAACCTCAAGGGGCCTTGTATATCTTGTTTTCTTTCTTAATTTTATTATTATCATTATCATAACTACTACTACTACTACTACTACTACTACTACTACTACTACTACTACTATTACTACTAGGAGAGGGAGGGGGTTGTTGCAGGAGACTGAATCCCAGAGACTCACACAGTAGAAAAACACTGCAGCACTCAGCCCTCACACCCTGTTCCTTACTTACAAGATCGTGCTTCCGTCATCCAGTGACCTTGGAATGCCCTCTGTATCTAAGTAAATCTGTCAAAGATCTGCCTTTCTTAAGTTGTCCTAACGTTTCCCCAAGAGAGCAAGCCTGTAGCAAGTCTGTAGATTTCATGCCCTGTTGGGAACACACAGCTGGGGTCGGGAGTTGAAGGGCCTCCAAATTGCAACATGAATGTTTTAGGTCATGTGCCTTTCTCCATTCCTTTGCCTGGGAATGATTTTCCAGCGCAGAGTTGATTTTAGCTTTGGAGATTTAAAATTAAAAATGAATCAGTGAGTTCATTATTTTAGTCAAAGGCCATGACAAAATACAATGCAGTCTTTAAAATAAATGAGAAAACACAGAACGAAGGCTTAAGTTGTAAACCAGAAATTTGTAACAGACTGCTCACATTTATTTGAAATATACACTTATCTAATCAAAATATCACAAAGAGAAACACATCATCGAGCTGCTGGACAACAGGCTATACTTAAGTATGCCAGTCCATGAGCTGTTTAAATGCTATGAAGAAACTAGGAGAGGGTACACCTCCTGTGTGTGTGGTTGAAAAATAAAATCAAAACAAAAGCAAATCGAAAGCACCTTGTCCATTTCCTTTAACAAAATGGTAGAGGATTTCTTTGTTCTTATTTTCACCCAAAGGCGTATTCATCAAGCTTTCTTATAGACCTTACTATTTTATGGACTTGATTCTAAGTAGAAAATGGGTTTACTTGAAGAATATGAATGACGGGTCACAAAATCAAGTCTCCAGGATTCATACTTGAGAGAGCATCAGAAAGTCTTCCCGTCAGCCGCAGCTACAGTCTAAACCACTGCAAAAAAAAATCATCGTGAGGGTAACGCTGCCTCTCTGAACTGTGGCTACATCTGGTCTCCTCCCATCTTCTAGCAGCTACGGAGAAGCCGCCCTGCTGCTCTTCAAAGTGGGTGTTGGTTGTGCCTGCTACCAACCACGGATTCTCCACAGTCCCTTTCCTTGTATTACTGCTAACAGGGCAGTGAGATTACCTCTCATTGGCTGCGCTTGTGTCATGTGATCATTCTCTTGAGGCAAGGTGTTGTGTGACAGAACTTTTCCTGGGGAGACGCAACACACAGGTACCCACTCCAAGTAGGGAGCCCACCACAGACCAAAGGACAGACACCACCAAAGTCCAACCGATGAACCATGAGTTTTATTGGGATTACTTACAGGAAGATGGGTGAAGGGTTTCTCACAGGAGAAGACATGACTGCAGGCCAGCTGCATCACCAAAGGCCGCCCCGGCATGGTGGGCAGCTCACAAAGCTGGGAACCTAGAACACACCTGCAGGCAGCTCATGTGAGGGAGAGCGTGATTCAGCTTGTCTAAACATCTTCCAGGTAGCTCAATGGGAGGGAGACTGATTTCTGCTTCTTCCAGGCAGCTGCTCAGGTCTCCGAGTCTTCTTTGCAGCTCAGCTTCATTGCATCTGAGAGATTCTCTCGGCTTGTTTATTATTATTATTATTATTATTATTATTATTATTATTATTATTATCATCATCCTATCATAAAATACATCCTGATCACTGTTTCCACTCCCTCCACTCCTCCCGGTTCCCTTCCCCACCTCCCCTCTCCCCCAGATCCATTCCTTCTCCATTTATCTTTTGAAAAGAGGGGGCCTCCGGGTGGTATCAATCGAATATGACATAACAAGTTACAGTAAGACTAGGCACAAACCCTCATATCAAGGCTGGACAAGGCGACCCAGTAGGAGGAAAAGGGTTCCAAGAGCAGGAAAAAGAGTCAGAGACACCCCCACTCCCATTGTTAGGAGTCCTACAAAAACACCAAGCTAAAAACCATAACACGTTTGCAGAGGACCTAGTGGAGATCCTTGCAGGCTCTCCTTGATTGCCTCTGGTGTTTGTAAGCCCCTGTGAGCCCTGAGTAGGGATTCTGTTGGCTCTGTTCTCCTGATGTCCTTGACCCTACTGGGTCCTACAATTCTTCTTCCCTCTCTTCTGAGGGAAAGAACCTGATGGAAATCTAATATGGGCTCTCACTGCACCTAATGTTTGGCTGTGGATCTCTGCATCTGCTCCTATCAGCTACTGGAGGAGCCTCTCTGATGACAATTGGACTAGGTGAGAGGGCCAGGCAAGTATCATGACAGCCTGCCCTAATAACTCAGTTAAGAACTAGGCTTTGGTCCCTGCTTTTTGAAACCAAACAGACAGTTTCTGAGGAAGAACCACAAACAAAGGGCAATACATTTCCAACATCCCCCACAGCAAGGACAAGGAGGCCTTGTACATGCAGTCCATGTATGGGCCATAAACAGCTCAAGGTGATAACCCAATAAGTCCAAAAGCCTGTGACTTTGTCCAGGCCTGCCCCAAAATGGAAAATATAGCCCTGACCATCTCTTAACCAGCCCTACCCAATTAAAACATACTAATATGATTGCTACTTGCTTGAGCTAATCATATCTAAAATGACCTAACTGCCTTAGGACCTCCCCTCGGCTATGCTTAAAAGGAGCTCACACGTCTCCCTCAGGGTCTTCACCATGTTGCCTTTGTGTGGGATGACAGGCCCCAGCATGCTGGAAAATAAACACTCTTGTTGATTGCATATGTGGATGGTGGTTTTTGTGGGACTTCTCCAGGATCCTAACAATATGCACCTACCTATGAGTATAGCAGAATACCACTAGGAATTATTTTATTGATTTTTTTCTATCCTAGGTCTCTGGGCTGTCCAACCTTCAGTTCCTGGTTATCCAGGCAGTGTCCAGTATGGGATCCCTTTGGTACTGTGAGCCTCGAACTAGAACAATCATTGGTTGGCCACTCCCACAAGATCTGAGCCTCCATTGCTCCTACACATCTAACAGGCAGGATAGACTGTAGGTTGAAGGTTTTGAGGCTGGGGTGGTGTCCCAGTCCTACCACTGGAAGTTGCCTGGTTACAGAAGATGGCTGGTTCGGCTCCATATCCTCCATTTCTAGGACACTCTCAGTTTTTATTGCCTTCCCTGGTTGGGAGGGGCCTAGTGAATCTGGTCAGTTTCAGGGACTTCCTGGAGCTATTTTTAGTTGTTTACCTTACCACTTAATGAGTTTCCCTGCAAGATGGAAACTTTCCAGTCTCAGAGTAAAAGATTACACAACACAAGGAAGATTAGAAAATGAGTGTGTATGGAATTCTCCCATCTTTTTGCAACCTACGTTTCTCAGCCTTTTATAAGCAAAAATAAGGGGGCTCTGTTTCTTTCCATACTCACCAATGGAAAATTCACAGAGTAAGATGTTTCAGTTAGAACCTAGACAGACACATCCTTTTCTTTCCTATGCCTATCTACTTTTTAAAGGATGCTTAACCAAAATAAACAATAAGAGTATGCATTTAGCTTCTCCATGTTGCAATCTAACTCAAAGCCCTGTCAATCACCACAGACAGCTTCATTATTCCTTGAGTTTAGGGAAAGCTTTGATGATAATCTATAACCTATTTATATTTCACAGTCAATGACACACCTTATATTAAATAATGTATAAATAGGAGAAAGATGGTTTCAACTTCATTGAAATAAATATATTCATGTGTTTAAAAGGAAAAGAGGTACTATTCATCCTACACATTTCACAGAAAACTATCAATCACCTAGAAAAAATGCTGATCCATATATAACCTTTGTGTTCTATTAAAATGTGCACTCATAAAAATGAATCCCCAAACTATTTATTTCCTGATCATCATTTAGGTGAAAATTCAAATATGGCAATCATTTTATAATTCTGAGATATAGCTTTCTCTGGAGAGAATGTTGTTTATTGTGATTTATAAACTCATTGTTTTAATGTTATGTAATTATATTGTCTTGCCTATGTTTTGCATATAGCAGTTCAATAAGCAGGCCTTTTAGAATCATAAGGATTCAAATGCATCATAAAGCTATGGTTACATTATAGCTGTGATAACAATAAAAGCCATATGTATGAAACCTATATCTAAGGCAACTAGCTACTTTGAATAAAATAAAAACATGCTTCTTTAAAATCATAAAATGGGATTTCTTGCCAGGACTGAGTACCAAGGTTGTGACTTCCTGTAAGTTATTAGAATTTCCAACCATGTTTCTATATCTTTTCCTAGAAAAAAAAAAAAAACTTATCAGAAACATTTAGTTCTCCACTATGGGCAAAACCACTGAATGAGAAACTCTAAAGGTCAAATCAGGAATAGACATGCCATTGGGATATATATTCTGGTTCCAGAACATGTGCTTTTCTCTTTGCAGATGGCAACAAAGATCAGTGGATGAGATTGGCCATCATTACTTACAGATCTTATGATATACAACTCTAGAAATCACGGTCAGTGATGACAATGGTTGAAACAGGTTTGGGGGCGACACCAGGCACAATCCCCTATGAAGAATCTTAGCATTGCACCATCCTCAGTCCATCTCACATCTCCATCTTTTAGGAAGCACAGGAGTCTCTGGGTTGGAATGCTACAACTCACATGCCAACAATATAAATGCCTTCTCCTAGAATATTGCCTATATTTTATTTAGAGTTGTTAAGTTTTCCTAGCGGCATGGTGCCTCATAGTTCTCTATCTTGGTGGGGGAGTGTAATCACCTGGGGAGAGTTAAAAATCACTGGTATGATTTAACCAAACAGCATCTGATTGAGTTGGTCTCAGATGTGGTCTGGCATTATTAGGCTTTTAAAACATCCCTGGATAATTCTGGGGCTCTGTGAACTTTTGGGACTCCTGATCCAGTCCAGGGACTACCACTCTCTTCTTCCACATCATTTCACACACACACACACACACACACACACACACACACACACACACACACACAGCCAGACTTGGAAAGCTTGAAGCCTGCTCCTCATCACCAGCTGGTCAATGGCATTTAGCTCAAAACATCGATTTGTCCCATTTCCTTGAGACTTTGGACAGCAGGATTCCCCTAGGATGAGTCTGAGTGCTGAGAAGCCTCATTGTTGAATCAAAATACCTCTGTCGTGTTGGTGCAGATAATTCTACTTTGTAGATGTTAAAATTGATGTTCAGTTAGATTTTGATAACAGGGTCACATATTTATATCTTCAAGATTTTAAACAGAATCTCATTATAGTTTGTCTCTACATCCAAATTATTTTATTTTTAGAGTTATTTCTCTTGTTTACACACTTAAAAACGAACTAACTTCCAGCTTCACCCATGAATTCAGTGAAAGAAATCATTCTTAAAATAAATAGTGAAAAGTACGGTTGCGTGGTGGCGTAAATAGTTCCACCCTTGTGGCAATATGGAGTTAACAGGCTTCTTTTTATGCCGATTTATAATGGTATTCATATAAGAGAACTTTACTTACAGTGAGATCTCCTAAAAAACATGAAAATCTCTTGGGAATATTCATTAGTAGGAGTGAAATGGATCAGATCATGTGTAAAACGACTGTATATAAATAACTGCATTTGTCAGTCCGATTCTGGGAGTGGGAGGTAGTTGCTGTTTCTTGGGGAAGGCTTGTTTGAGTGAGTGC
Organism: Onychomys torridus; assembly: GCF_903995425.1. NCBI lineage: Eukaryota > Metazoa > Chordata > Mammalia > Rodentia > Cricetidae > Onychomys > Onychomys torridus. Next base: position 53,236,430 of record NC_050459.1, read on the forward strand.
TGATCAGTCAGCCCACTGGCATTTAGAAGGCTGTTGGCAGAAGCCCCCCAGCAGCACCAGATCTGTGGATAGAGCCTGACCCAGATTAATGGCAGGTGAGTGCATTAAAGAGGGCCACCCTTGGACTGCCTGATTTGCAGTGACAGGTGCTCTGAACTCTGAGGACCAAGTTGGATATTTCACATAGTTACATATAACAACCTTTTGTCATGAACCTGGTGATGATGGGAATATGCCTCTGCATGTGACAACCAATTGCTCACCTCTTCAGGGTCCTTCCAGTTGCTGCCTGCACATTTGATTCTTGTTCAACTGAAGCCAAAGCTTCCTGGCCATCTATCTACTGATGTGCTGTGGGGTGTCTTTCTGTATGCTGTGAATGTATGTTGTTCCCATTGGTTAATAAAGAAAGCTGCTTTGGCCTATGGCAAGCCTGGCAGGAAATCCAAGCAGAGATACAGGAGAAGAAAGGCGGAGTCTGGGAGACGCCTTCCAGCTACCCAAGGAGCAAGATGCTAGCAGACTGGTAATGCCACGGCCATGTGTCAAAATATAGATAAATAGAAATAGGAGAAAGATGGTTTCAACTTCATTGAAATAAATATATTCATGTGTTTAAAAGGGAAAGAGGTACTATTCATCCTACACATTTCACAGAAAACTATCAATCACCTAGAAAAAAATGCTGATCCATATATAACCTTAATTTAAGTTGTAAGAGCTAGCGATAAGCCTGAGCAATAGGCCAAACAGTTTGTAATTAGTATTAAGCCTCTGAATGATTATTTACAAGCAGCTGCAAGATGAGGCAGGACAGAGAGAAGACTCTGGCAACACTAATGGATTCCCCTGATACCCACTCTGCATGGTGAGTATCATTTATTTTAACCAGAGAGATCTGAAAACATGCCTCTAAGGACCCACTACTCCATCCATTGTCTTCTGATCATCAAAATGACAGGAAAAAATGGTGTAAGAACTTTTGTGTTTCCACTGATGCTATTGATCCCAAGATTGTCCATGTCCATGTCCATTTTCAATTGCTATAATGGATACTACACGGACTGATTCATTTATAAAGAATAAAGGTTTATTTGGCTAGTGGTTTTGAAGTCTAAGAACTGGAACCTGTACCTGGTCAGGTCCCTATTGCTAGTGGGGACCTTGCAGAGTCTCAAATCATGTAAGAACACACTAGCCTGGCTCTCTATTCCTCTTCTAAGAAAGCCATAGCTCTAGACTAGGGGTATAGCTCCGTGGAGTACCTGCCTAGCATGCTGAAGACCCTGTGTTTGACCCTTAGCATTATGAATCACAAAATCAATAGAAAAAGAAAGGAAAGCCACGGCCCCCCATTGAATTATCCTCTTTTGACTTCATTTTACCTTAATTATCTCTCTATAGTCTCAACTCTAAATATCATAGTCTAAATATCCACCTTAACACAAATTTCAACATAAATTGTGGTGAGAACATTCAAGTCATAACAGTAACAAATGTGTTTATAAATGAAGTGTATAGATATACAGTTATATAAATTCTCTTTTTCTTTCTTAGCAAAGGATAAGGTTGTAAGGAAATAGACCAAATCAGTTAGTAATGATGGCTAATTTCCCCCAAATTCTTTGTTCCTGTACATTCTAAATATTCTATAATGAGGTACTTTATTTCTTATAGAATCTTTTTCTGCTAGGGGTATAATCATCCTGTCCTTTCCGTCTGATGCAATCTAATTACCTAAGAGCTGATTTACCTTAAAGTCAACAGATGGGTTTTTCAAGACTCCCTTTCTTCACAGATTAAAAGGAGGTTTGGAGTAGCCAAGAAAATATATGTAAAGAGTCCCAGAAAGTTTTAGAAGACATCGCTGGCTATAAACGGCACCTGGTGGTGGTGGTGAGCTGTTCTGTGTCGTGACTACTTCCACATTGGTGCCCTGACTCTCAACTTGTGCAGTGGTGTTGCAAGATCGGGGGAAACTGCATAAGGCACCCACAGGGCTCTCTATCATTTCTTACAACTGTATGGGGATCTTTCATTATCTCAAAATGAAGCTTCAATTTTTAAATTCATATAGCTTTCAGTGCTGGAGAGCAAACCCAGGACTTCACCCAGGCAGAGGCACAAGTATTGTGCCATGAGCTGCATCCCCGGCTTTCCAAAGTTTAATTTGGTTCCCTTCTAAGTATTTATGTGTATAACCACAGGCCTGTGCTGCTCTCAATCTTGGTCAAAGAAACTTCTCTTTGCAGAGGGCAACAGTCAGCACAGAGGTGAGTAGTTGTTGAAATTGGTGAGATTGAGGACTGAGTGCTCGGCCCTAAGTGGGGGGCATCCTTATCACCCACTCACCCCGACGTTCTCACTCCTGCCAAGGCTGACAGACATCACAGGAGAGGAAGCAGAATGTAAGAGCAGATGACAGGAAAGAAGGATGTGGAATGTCATGTCTGGGCATGACGTGGCTGTCATGCTTAGCAATTCATAGACGTTTCACACAGAAGATCAAACAAACCAAAATCTGACGGAGACGGGGAAGTGGTCTCTAGGCCCCACAACTTTGCCTTTAAGGCTGAGCTCATTTCATTCCTTAGGACCCACAGGGTGAAAGGAGGGAGCAGACTCTCCAAAACTGTCCTCTGACTTCCACATGTGAATGTAGACGTAACCGTCTTATTAAATAAGAAACACAGAGCCAAATATAGAGCTTATAACCAAGAGGTCAGAGCAATAGCTGAGAGCTGAAAACCTTACCCTTCACTGCTTCTGCTGTCTTTTCTCTCTGCAAGAGACCTATTTCCTGTGTGTCTGTCTTTTTAATAGACTTTCTGTTCTGCTTTCTCATTGGTTGTAAACCCAGCCACATGACCTCCTCGTCACTGCCTGTCTGTACAGACCTCCAGGTCTTCTATGGTTGGTATTGAGATTGAAGGCGTGTGTCTGCCATGCTGGCTGTGTCCTTGAACACACAGAGATCCGCCTAGCTCTGCCTCCCAAGTGCTGGGATTAAAGGCGTGCAACACCACCGCCCAGCTTCTGCTATGGCTTGCTCTGACCCCAAGGCAACTTTATTAACTACAAATAAAATCACATTTTACAAATATAGTATCACCACATGCGGATTGTGGCAAGTGTGTGCTTTTACACACAGAGAGAATAAACAGACATATCAATACATATAAAATATGAATGACTTTAATTTCAACTACCTCTGAAGCTATATTCTCTGCAAACAATCCTAAATACAGAACAGGTTATGTATACTAATTTCTTTAGTTCCATAATTTGTGTCCACACGTGTGTGCGTGCATGCATGAGTACATGATAGAAAGCTCTCCCAAGCATGAAGATCTGAATTCAGCTCCCAGAGACTAACAAGAAATAAGCTGGGCATGGTGGGCATTGTGGGCATGGTGAGCATGGAGGGCACAGTGAGCATAATGGCCACAGTGGCCATGATGGCATGGAGGATGTGGAGGGCATGGAAGGTATGATGGGCATGGTTGTATGGTGGACATACAGGGCAATGAGGAGTCAGAAACAACCTAGGGCCTACTGGTCAACCAGCATAGTTTTAGGGTTTCAGGTCAGTAAGAGACCCTGTCTTCAAAGAAAAAAAATAATTAAAAAAATACCAAAGCTATTCCTCTTTCATTTGTTAAATGTAGTGTTGGCAGAAAGGCTTCACTGTTAATCTCTACCAAAGTCATTATGGAGGCAAATATTTAACATTCTCTCCTAAGGTTTTTCCAGTCAAATTTTTGTTTCATTGTCTTTGGTATTTGCATTTGTCTTTTTCTGTCTCAAAATTACTTATTGAAATTACTGTAAACAACGGGCTCAGTGCATTAAAAAATGTGTGTTTGGGAGAAAGGACATACCTGGAGAGTGAGGCAACTGCTTTTTTGTGTGGACTAATTTTTCAGAGATGGGTGTTCAGTGACCTTTAGATTATCTCTTTCAGATGTAAAGGTGGGCATATTGCTGTTAGCTTACCCAAGCTCAGGGTCACCTCTTGTAATGTAACGTGCGGTATGTGCTGGTATCACCCCGGCCTGTGTGTGTCAGCCTGCAGGAATTGGGTCACAGGGAACCCTGGAGGGAGATGTTTTCCTTCTCTTGTTTGAAATAACAACTTGTCTCTTCTCTCTGACCTGGACGTCTCATGTCTCCTAACAGCATCCCTCAAACTGCATCAGCCTGACTGACTATCCAGTGAGGGGGTAAGAGCGGACCCTCCAGAGTTCTCAAAGAATTTTGGTGACAGAGATGTGACTTTCTGCAGAAAGAAGAGGAACCTTCTAAGCCAGCTAATGTGGTTTACAAGAAACATGTTGACTAAACTTCATAGTGAACAGTGCAATAAATGGTTTTCCATTTATTCCATGATTGCCTGTAAAACGGGAGAAATTGGTGAGGGGTTTCAGGTGGGTTCAAAGACAGCTGCCCAAATAGATAACCATCCTCTGGATGGGGGACTTACTTGCCAATCTGGCAATAGTCTTGGGTCCACTAAAAAGTTAATGACTGCTACCAAGGTTTGTCCTATGTAGACCAAAGATTCCCCCCCCCCTTTTTGCAATAAAAGTGTTGTGGAATGGGGTCCATCAAACATGATGTTGGCCATTACCTTCTTAAACTCTCAGCAGCTGTGGTTACCTGCATGGGAATCATAAAATTGGGCCCCATCAACCTTTAATTGTGGAGCGAGGGAGGACTCACAAGACCTCACCACTCCTGAAGTTAAAAGCAGTTGAAAAGTGCTGGGAAGGAGAGACATTTTCTTCAGTGGTGTAACCGCCCATACATTGCCCACATTCCTGTAGGTAACCCCACCACCACCACCAAAGCCATGCTGCTTTAAGAAACTGTTAAACTTGTTGCTTCATCAAGCCAGACTTAGTTGGAATCATTTCTTTGGTCTGTTGTCAGTGCTGTAAATGAGGTGAACAGATATTTGTCTCCCCGGGAAAAGTTCACAGAACAAGAAAGTATCATTGCCAAGCAGAGTATTGTGAAAGCCCAAAACACTGGAAGTTCATTGGCTTGAGTGGTGACACATGCCATTTACAACTACAACCAACACAAGTCCTTTAATAGACAAAGCCACTCTCTCCCTTCATCCCTGTGCTAAGGTCTTCCTGTACACAAGGGATGTTTAAAGCCCTGCTAGCCTGCCCATAGGAAGACTTGGAGTTTTATGGCTCTATTAGATATCAAATATAGATACTGCTGGGATTGGACAAGGTTTACAGTGGGCACAGGGGAGAAAAGTGACCTTATGCCAGGGCATTTGTGCCAATTGATTGTACTGTTGTGAACTGCACTGCTAACATCTAACTGATATTGATACTAATTGTTTTGCATGTTTGAATTGTAAATGTTCATTAAGTTCAGATGGAGAGCCACAGACTTGTGATTCTTGCCATAAGTTGACCTATTTGTCTATGGCAATAGAGGCCACACTGCATGGTGAGTCACCTCTGTAAACACCTGGGAGATGACATTAACTGAGTGTGTAACCTCCTCCAGGAGCTATGTGATTCCCTGCCGTTGTTGGCCCATCGGGTCAGAATGCTTTTCTTGCACTATGAACATCTGGCTTTACCCATTTCACTGCGGCTCTTCAAACAGCGGTGACAAGCTTTTGACTTTCTAGGAAGTTTGTAGTCTGGCAATGAAGACATGCCTGTGGAGCCTCTGTACTTTACAGTCCCCAGCCATTTGACACTGACAGGGGATGGCCTCCTCAAAACCATACATGTGACTTAACCCCCCTTACCTTGTCCAGCTTGCCACCTGACTCTTAGCTTGTCAGTGGTTACCACTTTGGTTGGTTTCTAGGTAGCATCTTGGAAATGGGAGGCATCTTTCTGTTTCAATTTAGTTTTTTTTCTTTTATTGAAAATAGATTCTTTTCTCCTATAATATATTCAGACTACAGTTTCCCCTTCTATCCTTCCCAGTCCCTTTCAGCCTCCTCTCCTATCCAGACCCACCCATTTCTCTTTTTCATTAGAAGAGAGACAGGCTTCTAAGGGATGATGGTAAAATAAAATAAACATAGTACAGTAAAACATGATAACATAAATCAAAAACTGACACATTGGAATTGTACAAAACAACCAGAAGGAAAAGAGACCAAGAGAAGGCACAAGAAACAGAGACTTGCTCATTAGCACACTCAGGAATCCCATAAAAACACTAAACTGGAAGCTGTAATATATGCACAAAGGACCTATAGTATAAAAAGAGAGAAAAAATATATGAATAAAATAAAATTAAAATTAAGATTTTTTTAAAGAAAGAAAAAAAAATCTCTGATATAATATTATGAGGCAAGGGACCTCCAGAGATGCCAATAGGCTTATTTTCCTGTTGGCCATCTAGTTCTGGGCCAACGGCTACCTTAAAAGTAGTTTGCTTTCCCAGTGAGACTCCATTGAAGAAAACCAAATTTGCATTTGCAAATGGTTATCAATGGAGGTTGCCTCTGGGCTAGGGATGAGAGCATGTTTCAACTCCTTTCACCTCTAGGACCCCATTTGGTGTATGCTCATACTGTGCATGCTGCCTCAGTCTCTGTGAGTTCATATGTGTGCCAGTCCTGTTGTATGTAGAAGGCCTGTTTCCTTGGTGTCCTCCTTCCCCTCTGACTCTTACCCTCTTTCCTACTCCTCTTCTGCAGGGTTCCCTGAGGACAGGGATTTGATGGAGACATCCCACTTAGGAATGAGCGTTCTAAGTCTTTTGCCCTCTGCATAATGTCTGGCTGTGGGTCTCTGTGTTTGTTCCCATCTGCTGCAGGAGGAAGCGTCTCTGATGATGGCTGAACAAGGCCCTGATCATACACCACTGAGTATACCAAAGTGTCATTAGGAGTCATGTCATTGCGATGGTCCTCCAGTAGAACAGTAGTATTTGGTTGACCCTAGTCCTTGGTCTATCTAGTCTCGGATTCTTGGTCACCTAAGCAGTGTTGGGTATGAGTTCCAACTTGTGAAATGGGCCTAAATCAGTTACTGGTTGGTTACTCCCACAAAACTATATTAGTGTATCTTGCAAGCAGGTCACCATTGTAGATAAGATGGTTTGTGGCTGGCTTGGTGTTTGTTTCTCTTTGGTGGCATGTGCAGTACCTTTCTGTACCAAAGATGCTAGAACATAGGGGTGAGGGCTCTATGTGGGCACTAGCTTAACTTTTCCATGTTCAATGAGTTGTATGGGTGTTGTTTAAGCCTCTAGTTTGTGGAGAGCAGCCTATGGTCTTGGCAAGAGCCTGATTGAGAATTCCCACAGGCTCTATCTCTCCCATCATTTGGTGATTTCATTTAGATGGTCTTCATATATGTATATGTTTTAGAAAGCTTCTTCTGTATAATTTTAGCTCTCTCCCCATATTCTCTCCCTCATCACCCCCTTCTGTCCCACCCTCCTGTTCCAGTCCCCACCCCATCTATTCATAACTATTCTATTTCCCTTTCCTAGGGGAATCTATCTGCCCCCAACCTCAACACCAGGCTGTTACTCTATAACCAACCTTTGTGGTTCTATATATTATAGGTTGGTTATCATTGACTTAACAACTAATAGTCACATATAAGGTAATACATACTATATTTGTCTTTATGGGTCTGAGTTACCTCAGAATGATTTTTTTCTAGTTCCATCCATTTACCTACAAATCTTGTGATTTTATTTTTTTTAAAGCTAAGTAATATGCCATAAATGTACCACGTTTTCTTCATCCCTAAGTCTGTTGAGGGACATTTATGTTGTTTCCAGTTTCTGGCTATTATGTACAGAGCATCAGTGAGCATGGTCAAACAGATATCTCTGTAGTAGGATTAAGCATCCTTTGGGTATTTGCCCAAGAGTAGTACAGCTGGATCTTGAGGTAGATTGATTCCCATCTTCCTGAGGAACTATCACACTGATTTCCACAGTGGCTGTTCAAGTTTGCACTCCTACCTGTAATGGATGACTGTTCCCTTTACTTCACATGCTCACCAGCATGAGCTGTCATTGCGTTATTGATCTTAGCCATTCTGATGGGTATAAGATGAAATTTCAAAGTAGTTTTGATTTATAGTTACCTGATGACTAATGATGTTGAACATTTCTTCAAGTGCTTCTCAGCCATTTGAATTTCCTCTTTTGAGAATTCTCTGTTTAGATCTTTACCCTGTTTTCAGTTGGGTTATTTGTTTTCTTAATATGTTGTTTTATGAGTTCTTTACATATTTTGGATATTAACACTCTACTGGATGGATGTGTAGTTGCTATCCATTTTATAGGCTGACACTTTGTCTGAAAGGCAGTGTCCTTTGCCATGCAGAAGCTTTTCAGTTTTATGAGGTCCTATTTCTTACTTTTTTTTAATCTTAGTGTCTGCACTAATGCTGTTCTGTCCAGATAAAGTCTAATTCTCTGCCCATGAGTTCAAGGCTACTCTCCACTTTCTCTTCTATCAGGTTCAGTGTAACTGATACTATAATGAGGTCTTTGATCCATTTGCAGTTGAGTTGATTTCTTTGTTTCTGTTGTTATGTCCCCTTTTCATCTCTAATTTTGTTAAGTTGGATGTTCTATCCCTACCTTTTAGTTTATTTGGATAAGGACTTGTTTGCTGATTTTCTCAAAGAACCAACTCTTTGTTTCATTGATTCTTTGTATTTTTTATTTTGTTCGTTTCTATTTTATTGATTTCAGCCTCAGCTTGATTAATTCCTGTCATCTACTTCTTTTGGGTTTGGTTTCTTTTTGTTCTAGAGCTTTCAGGTGTGCTGTTAAGTTACCAATTTGAGATTTCTCCATATATATACATACTTAGTGCTATGAACTTGCCTCTTAGAGACACCTTCATTGTGTCCCATAAGTTTGGGTATGTTGTGTATTCATTTTCATTCACTTCTAGAAAATCCTTCATTTCTGTCTTAGTTTCATGTTTTCTTAGGATATATATTAACTATATAAAATAATGATTTGTTATGACAGGTATTGTCATATATTTTCATTATATCCACCTGCTACCTTCTCTTGCCCAACCCAGCCCCTTATTCTTCCCAACTTTTCCCAGCTCCGTGTGTGTGTTTGTGTGTGTATTTGAATGGTGTGTATGTGTCATGTATGTGCACATACTGGGATTGTATATGCCTGTGCATGAACACACAAACACATACACACACCCCACAGAAAATCTTTAGAGTCAGCAATTCTGCTTCCCTGGAAGCCCCAATGTCTTATAAGTTGGCAGGAGAATCTGTTTGTGGTCCACAGCTGCTCTTGGTGCCACTGGGAAAGCACCCACCTTTTTAACTAATTTTCTCCAGCAGAGCACCCTTGTATCAGGGACTGTACTATTGTGGAAGCCATGCCTTGACTACTTTCTTCTGGAAACTGTGACCTGCACAAAAGATAGAACCATGAAAAGGGTCTCTGGTGCTTAAAAAAGCAAAACCTCAGGCTTTGAAGGCTTTCTGAGTTCACTGGCCAGGGTTCTAACTGGATGACAGCATTCAGGAACATTTCCTCTTGGGCAGTTGCAAGTACTTTTGCTGTATCTGTAGCAATAGCCATTAGTCAAAGACCAAACAGGAAAGCAACCCACCTGAATTTCTAGAGTGGACCCTGAGAGGTTATAGGATTGGTCTTGATCTAGGCATGGTATAGGGAGGTTAGGGTTAAGGCCAACGTTATAATTTTATTTTTCCTTTAGAGTCCTGTGAATAGTAGGTTTAATTAAAGCCTGTTTCAGACAAGTTGAATGGATTTGGTCTTAGCCTCTCTTAAATAATCAGAATGGTTGATGAAGTAAGGTATTTGTGGGAAATTTACCGGAAGCTCAGGTAATTGGGTTGACCAGTGACCTTCAAAAAGATATCTGTAACAAAGTGTTTCTCTATCCTAGCCAGCTCCCAAATAATGACACAGAGACTTATTAATTATGAAAGCTAGGCCTATAGCTTAGGCATGTTCCTAACTAGCTCTTATAACTTAAATTAACCCATTTCTATTTTTTCATTTTTTCCTTTTATTTATTGTGTCTTTCACATCATGCATCTCCATCTCATTCATTTCCCTGTCCCTTTGTATCTGCCCTCTGCCCTTGCAACTCCCCCCCAAATAAAATAAAATAAAATTTAAGAGAAAAAAAGAAGAAGAAAAAAAGGAAAAAAAATCAATCTCATCATGGAAGCTGTAGTCATTCATGAATGAATGTATGAATGACACAGTGAGTCATTCATGAACCCTTTGATCCATCTATATCTTTACTTGCAAGTATTCATTGCAGAGGGTCATTGGTTTGGTTTGAGGCCTCTGGTTTCTGCTACACTATCAACGCTGGTCCCTCACTAGAACTCCTCCTGGTTATCCTGCTGTTGCCCTGTGTTGTGGAAATTCTGCAGCTTTGGGTCTGCAGGACTGGTTCATTCATGTGCTCTAGCATATCACAGATGGTGTGGATGTTGGGGTGGGCCAACACATAGTCCTGGTTCTGGACCTGGGTAGTTAGAGGGTTGGTTAGCCCTGCAGCTCTTCCTTGTCCTCACCACCAGGGTGAGCTCTCCTGCATTACCCTGGTGAGTTCACCCCATGCAGTGATGGGCAAGGGGCAGAGCCAGTTTTCCTGCTTTCCTGTCCTCAGGGTTGGCTCTCCCACAAGTACACCTTCAGGGCCAGCTCTATTGTGTTGCCCTGGTGAGGTGGAGGGGCCACTCTCCTGAGAGCTGCAGCTGATGAGGGACAGGAACAACTCTCCCACTCTTACGACCTCAGGGCCAGCTCTCCCACCTGCCTCAGGCATTGATGGTGGCTGGGGTGAGAATGGGAGGATCTCTCTCCCGACCATGCCATCACCTGACAGATGAGTAATGGGGAACTCTCCCATGCTCTAAACCCCGGGGCTGGCTCACTCACACCTCTGCCAATGGGGTTGGCTCTGTTGTGGCACAGGGTCTGCTCTCTGAAGTGTTGCAGCTGGTTGGGGACGGGGCAGCTCTCTAGCCCTTACGACCTGAGGGCCAGCTCTCCCCCTTCCAAGCTGCCACATGACAGATGAGTAATGCAATCCACTTTTATTAATTTATATTTTACCGTGTAGGTTTTTACCTTTCTTCCATTTTGTCTGTCCGACTCCCTCCACGCCTCATTGGCATTTCCTGTGTGCCTAGAGTCTTCCTCCTCCTCTTCCTTTCTCTCCCCTGAAATGCCACCTATACCTCCTGCCTAGCTATTGGCTGGTTAGCCATCCAGCTTTTTATTACATCAATCACAGCAATAAATCTTCACACAGTGTACAACTATCCCAGAACAGACAGCTCTCTGTGTTAAATCCTCTGACTCCAGAATGTGATTATAATTAGGAAGGGGTGGGGGGTCCTCTGCAGACTCATTATCTCAAGTGAGATCATCATGAATTGTCTAGAGGGCTCCTAAATCCAACAAGATGTCCTTGTGAGAGACACATAGAGGAGAAGTGTGAGAAAGAAGAGGAGGCAGCCATGTAAAGAAGGAGGAAGAGGTTGAGATGATGCAACTACAGACCAGGAAATACCTGGAACCGCCAGAATCTGGAAGGAGCAGGGGAGAGGGAGAAGGGAACAGGACTGAGCCCTGTGAAACTGCAAGTGAATAGCTTCATTTGTTTTTAATACCCATCCACCTCGGTATTTTATCACACAGTCTCAGGAAGCAAGTGCAAAGTGTACTGGATAGTGATGGGAGAAACTTCCTCCAAGATATCTCCTGTTCCTGTTCCTGACCAGCTTTCAAGCAAGCTGATAACTGCCCTCTGATACCTTTTCAAAGACAAATGTTTTGTGAACAGGCCTGGGAGATGAAAGTGTTTCTCTGCAGAGCAAAGGGCATGTGAGGCTATTGTCTCTTTAAAATGATATGGGTTTTCCTCACCGTGACTCCACAAAGACTTGCACGAGATCCAGCCATCCAGAGTCCCAGTGTGGATGGAGAAGGGCTCGTGAGACCCCACCCCTAGGGGAGGAACTGTGGGCAGTTGATGGCTGCTATCAAAGAGAGTCGGTTTTCTTCAGGGATGCAACCCCAGGCAGGTGGCTCCAGCCTGGTGGGTGGCTCTAGACTTGTGCACACATAGGCTCCACGAAGAGGACCCAGTAGATGAAGAACACAAGACGTTTCAAGGATGAAGGTGATGGGGAATAGCGGAGGTATTGGAGAGGAAAAAATGGGAATAGGTTTGATCAAAACACGGTGTATGCATGTATGAAATTCTCAAATAACTTAATATGAATACTTTTTAAGATGTGAGTTCTCTAAGCACAGGCTCCTTCCCTGTAAAATCTAGGGAATTGTGTGTTTGCCATCCATATCCCACCAACTTTGTGGGAACTAGGGCTTTGGGAATGGACATAAATGTGTTGATACCGGGGAGTTATGGGTGTAGCCAAGTCGTAGAATGCCTGCCTAGCACAACAGGGGTGCAGCTCCCAGCAGTTAGAGTGATTAATAAAGCACCTTTTGTCTCAGACCCAGAACTCTTCTGCTTTTTGTCCATAAAACCACAGAGTGGCTTGTTAGAATGATGACTGTATCTTAAACCTCAGACTCGCCACAGTTAATAGTAGATTTTATCCCTAAATCTTCTATAATGAGGCTATAAGTGTCACTTTAGCCACCACCACCACCACCACCCCACTTCTTGGAAATGCCTAATTTAATTCTATGCCTTCCCTACAATTCTCTAAAATTATATCAACATTATTGGCGGACGACGCATATTGTCAAGAGATTGACCTGTTACGACGCTGCTTTACCTGTTCATCAGCGAAGAGAGAGAAGAAAGAAGAGAGAGAATTTTACATCTGAAAAGCAACCAAATAAGAACAAAGATGTTGATGAACGTAAGAACATGGGCAGCCTTGATTCTCCTTAGAAAGTTATACGGAGTCAGGACTGCCTCGCTTAGAATGTATCATCCCTGCCTGTCACCTTCAATTAGATGTAGAGACCACTTGCTGACAGCTTTTCTTCAGGCAGTAGATGTAGACTCCAGCCTTCACCTCCCAGCCCCGCATAGCTGAGATAAGATACCAGACTAGAGTACACTGCACTCTGTGAAATAACTAATTGGTACCATTTGTGGCTAAACGTTGTTAATATATCATATCAACAATGCTGTCATCATTCACTACTAGGCTGAAGGAACCAGAGGGAAGCTTCAGCTAACAAGCCTGAGCCAGTCAGAGCAGGTCATACGCAAAGTCACAAAGCTGTTCAGGTGTGTCTGTGGCATTGCCAACTCCTGTTCACGTTTTGGAACCTCTTCCCGGGGGTCCCTGGGCTACCTCCCTGCAGTCTCAGGTGCAAGCGTTCTGATCCCCCCACCCCCAATCTCCACAGCATTCTCAATTACACCTGACTGGGAAGTTTCCCAACCGTCACTGGTGCAAACCAACTTTGGTCCTTTCTTGATCTCCAGGAGTCACTCAGAGGGAGCCCCAGAAGACCAACTGGCAACATTAGGGATTGAAAGCCACATGTTAAATGCTGGAGCATATGTCCTTTGAGGGACATAGTTGAGAAACAGCTGTTTCCTGTGTTAGTGAGGCTGTCACTGCTGTGACCAAATACTTGAGAAAACAATGGAAAGGAAGGATTCCTTTTAGCTCACTTCTTCACAGGTTTCAGTCCTCAGGTCTTTAGCTTCATTGATGGTGGCCCTGTGAGATGGAGTATACACACACACACACACACACACACACACACACACACACACACGACAGGAGCATGTCACAGAAGAGGTCCATCACAGTGGCCAGGAGGCAGAGCAGGAGAAAGAAGAGCCAGGTTTTAGTTACAGCTTCCAAAGCACACCATTAGCAATCTGCTTCCTCTAGCTGGGCTGCACCCCCTAGCATTTCCAGCCTCTCCCCAAATAATATCACCATTGGGGGACCAAGAGTTCAAGGTGTGGATATGTCATCCTCAAGTCATAACATCTATGTTGGATGCACTTGAGCTTTTGCGTCAAAGAATTGGGTGGGAGACTCACTAAAGACGCAGGAAAGGTGACAATCTTGAGACCATTGTCCTAGTTCGCTTTAGCTGCCGACTTGACATAACCTGGAGTCACCTGAGAAGGGAGTCTCAATTGAAGGATTGCCTAGCACGGGTCTGTCTGTCTCTGGGGGAGTGTCTTGATTACTAATTGATGGAGGGGGGCGTGGCAACTCTGTGGCTGGCACCATCACTAGGCAGGTGGTGCTGGGCCTGTGAAAGCTAGCTAAGCACAGATCTGTGTGTGAGCAGCGAGCAGCGTTCCTCAATGGGTTCTGAGTTCCTGCGCTGACTTCCCTCGATGACGGGATGACGGGTCGTGACCTGAAACGGAAGCTGTGTACATCCTGTCCTCCCCTAAGCTGCTCTCGTTCAGAATGTCTTAGTACAGCAGCAGAGGAGACAGAGAACTCTTCCCTTGGTTTGGGGATGGAGGGGTATTAACCAGAGGACAAGGTGGCCACTCCACACTCAAGAACTCTTCTTGGCCACAGGAAGTTATCACCTCCCTGAAGGACTGCTCTCAATGTACTCAATCCATGGCTTCCTTTTCCTGTGGGCATGTGGTTGAGGGGGATGGGGACTTCTGGCATCCGGAAAGCCTTAAAGACAATGGCGTCTGGACTTGTGAATGCCGCCTTTGTCTGTCCCTTGGAAAACAGATAAACTTGCCGACCGACCGTTAATGAAAGAAGGGACTGTTGTGCTTATCAAGACTCTTCCAGTGAAGAGGAAACAAACCCCAATCAAAATAGTACAATTAAAAATAGATCGACTGACTCACTCAGCCAAAGGCCAGAGGGGCACGGAGTACATACACATCAGAGACCCAGGACACAGGAGCGATGCCAGCAGGTGTCTCTTTCTGTGTCTCTGACTCTCTCTCACCTCTGCTCTTCTCTTTCACCTGCCTCTTCTCTTACTGCCTGTGATCAGCTTTTCTTTGAAGGGCACTAGGGTGCTCCTGGCTTCTGTCACCCTGGTTTGTATGTAACTCGAAATGACAGAAGTGGTTCCCGTCCAGGTGCTCACATAGAGAATCTACAGGAACGCTCAGTGCCCACTTGGGTCACATGACCTTTCAAGGGCCCACTTTCTGAGCTAAAAGTAGGCAGACTTGGGTCAGGTAACAAATCCTGTGCAGTGAGACCCTCGCCACTTCTCCACGGGATAATGAAGGCTAAGCTCTCCCAAAGGTAAGGAGAAAGTGGAGTGTGGGGAACAGAGGTCCTAGCCTGCCCTGCCGACAGATAGCCCAACCAAGGGCTTATACTGGCTTGGGTCTGATAGGGCTGTTCCTTAGTGACGCAGATCTGAATACACAGCCTAGATATGAAACCCCAAGGTCCATCCCAGGGACCCAGTTCCTCCACTGAGACTCTGCCTGTTCAAGGTTCCAGAACTATCCAAAATAGTGACACCACCTGGCACCAAATGTTCAAACATATGAGCCAATGTAGGACATTTTACATTCAAACCACAGCAGGCTGGGTGCTAGGTGTGTGCATACCTGGTCAGAGCTAGGCTCAGGCAAGTGACTGCTTCGTCACTCTCTGGGCCTGCTGGATTCAGGCTGCCAATCTTCCTGCACTCTC
The DNA here is from genome assembly GCF_903995425.1 of Onychomys torridus. Lineage (NCBI taxonomy): Eukaryota > Metazoa > Chordata > Mammalia > Rodentia > Cricetidae > Onychomys > Onychomys torridus. The sequence continues at coordinate 53,252,062 of NC_050459.1, forward strand.
GGCTTACTTCGGATTGCTGGTTAGTGTTCTTGTTTGAGTAGGAAGCACACTTTCAGAAGGCTTGTGTGTTGAAGACTTGGCCTCCTGTGAGAGGTGCTCCTGAGAGGCAGGAAGGAGTTCCTTAGACATGCCAAGGAGGCCGAGGCCGTTTACACGGTGATTACTATTGATTTTCATGTTGTGTGTCCTACCTAGTGACAGTCACTGGAACAGGGGCAGCAAATATGTGCTATGCATTCTGCCTCTCTCTGTTCATATCCTCCTAGTGGATAGATGTAACTGATTAGTCAGTGCAGTCCTGTACACTGAGTAGAAACCGCATCAGAGTCTTTCTCAATAACACTGTTCAGGCAGGCAAGTCCCGCCAACTGAAGTTAGAGTCAGTGTGTGAAATGAGGCGCGTTTATATCGATTATACAACCATACACCAGTTAATTCTCTCTCCCCCACCTCACCCCTGCTTCCCTCTTTTCCTCCCTCCCTCCTTTGCCAATCCGCACAAGAAGGATCTGTGTAAAATTCTCATGGTACTAGAAGGGTACTGCTATCATTTGGATCTGGTGTGTACCCCAGAGGCCCTGATTTAAAGACTGGGTCCTCTGCTTGGAACTATTAGAAAGTGATAGCTGGGTGTGGTGGCACACTCCTTTAATCCTAGCACTTGGAAGATAGAGGCAGGTGGATCTCTGTGAGTTCAGGTGGATTTACATAGTGAGTTTCAAGATAGTCAGAACTACATAGCCAGACCCTGTCTCAAAACACCAAAAGAAAGAAAGATAAAGAAAGAAAGAAAGGAAGGAAGGAAGGAAGGAAGGAAGGAAGGGAGAGAGAGAGAGAGAGAGAGAGAGAGAGAGAGAGAGAGAGAGAAAGAAAGAACGGAAGGAAGGAAGAAAGAAAAAAGTCTTTAAAAGGGTGAGGCTTGGCATCTTAGTTACTTTTCTGTTGTGGTAAAATCCCATAACCAAAGCAATTCATATAACCTATCATGGCAGGGAGGCAGAAGAGCACGCCCCAGGCAGGGGCAGGAAACTGAGAGCTCACATCCTTTACTGAAGCATGAAGCAGAAAGAGCAAACAGGAAGTGGGGTCAGACTATCAACACTTAAAGCCCCCCTCCCAGCGACATCCTTCTTCTATCAAGGTCATACTGCTTAAACCTCCTAACTGGGGACACCAAATATTCAGATACCAGAGCCTATGGGGGACACACAGTGAGACATTTTATGTCATTAGGTGCATGCTTCTAAAAGAAATTGTGAGGTGCCAGTTTCTTTTTTTCTCTCTATTTTATATCATCGCTGCCAAAAGGTGAGAACCAAAGTTCAGCCTCACTAGAGACCTGAAACCATGAGCCAAAATGAACCTTTCTTCTTTTTGTGTTGATTTTCTTGAGTATTTCATTACAGTAACAGAAAACTGACTAACACAGATAAGTATATTTTCTATTGCTTACAAGTAATAGATATCCAGATATTTGCCAACTAATAGTATAAATATGACCCTTCTAGCTTCCCTTGTTTAAGAATAATGAAATTGAACAATAGCAGTAAAGTGATCAGAAACATTGAAGAAAGGAAAAATTGAAGAAAAGGGGAAAAAGGAAAGCATAGCTCTGAAGGAACACAACAAATGCACACTTAGGAAAATTTACAAAATAAATATGGAAATCACCCTTGGAAAATAACTTCTTTGTGGTATCAACTATAAGAAAATATTAGCTGTTTACACAGTAATATGGAGCTAGGCATGGTGGTACATATTTGTAATCCTAGCTACTAGGGATGCTTGAGGCAGGGGGTGTGGTTAAGTTCAAGGTCAATCTGGGCAACATACCAACATGGATCTCATTTTTAAAAACAAATCACATAGATAGTTGTAGTGCCTCATACTTGTAGTTTCAACACGTGAAAGGTTGAGGCAGGTGAATTGCCATGAGTTGGAGGCCAGCTTGGTCTATATAACAAGTTCCAGGCCAGCATGAACCATAAAATGAGCTCCTGTCTCAAAAAACAGCAGTAACACTAACACAATACACACACACACACACACACACACACACATACACACACACACACCAATATTTTATTTGTGCTGAAATGTGGTGATATTTTATTGTGCTTTAATAAATAAAGCTTGCCTGGAGATCAGAGGGAATAGCAGGCCATTCTAAGTAAACAAAGAAGTCAGGCAGCAGAAGCACACGCCCTTAATCCTATCACTTAGCAGGCAGGATCTCTGTGTGTTCAAGGCCACACTAGGGAACAGAGCCAAGTGTGGTGAAACAAGCCTTAATCCCAGTACCCAACCAGGTCTGGAGGTCTGTACAGACAGACAGACAGTGACAGAGCTGTGTAGGAAGAGGAAGTGATGTATCTGGACAGAGAGGAAATCAGATGGCAGGACAGCAAGGCGTATGTGTGTGGGTAGATAGGAAGTAACTCGAATTAGGAAGCTGCAGAGTTGGTGAGGTAAGGTTGGCTAGTGACCTTCCCTATTTCCCTGATCTCTCTAAGGCTTTCATCCCTATATTTGGCTCCATGTTTTTTATTTAATAAGACCATTTAGAAATTCATCTACACACACACACACACACACACACACACACACACCAAAAGATAATACTGCAGGCTGAGATAAAACTGAGATTGTATGAAGAAGATAACACAAAACTGAACACAATCAGTCATTTTGGGTGCTACAGGTCACTACAGCAAACAGACAATGTAGAGCATTGAATTTGAAAAGTAAGAGACAAATTAAGAGTCCCCGAGGAACCACAGAGGCATAAGGGCACAGGCAAATTGAACCCAACAATGAATAGTCTTTAGGCAATGGATATCGATGCACACTCAGCTCCATGTTGTTGGGTGAGTTAGTTCTGCCAAACGCCTAGGTGGGCGGTGGTGGCGCACGCCTTTAATCCCAGCACTTGGGAGGCAGAGGCAGGTGGATCTCTGTGAGTTCAAGGCCAGCCTGGGCTACAAAGTGAGTTCCAGGATGTCAGAACTACATAGCAAGATCCTGTCTCAAAACACACACTCACAAACACACACATACACACACACACACACACACACACACACACACACACACAGAAAGAGAGAGAGAGAGAGAGAGAGAGAGAGAGAGAGAGAGAGAGAGAGAGAGAAACAAAGAAGAAAGGAGTCTTTAAAGGGTGAGGCTTAGCCTCTTAGTTATTTTTCTGTTGTGGTAAAATCCCATGACCAAAGCAATTCATATAATCCATCTCGGCAGGGAGGCAGAGCATCCTTACCATGTTCACCCTGTCTTAGAGAAGACGGGAAAGGGAAAGTTCTCCAACTCATCTGATGAAACTGTAAGTCCTCTCCCCATCAAAGTCAGGCAAGGGCAGTAATAGAAAATAAAATTATGGGCCAGTGCTACTAACAGACAGACTTATTTATACCAGAGTTAGTAAATCAAATTGTAAGTGTGTTAATAACACAACACAATGAATTTCAAGGAAACAAGAATATTTTATTATTCAACAAACGTAACTCAAACCACATAGGTGGAAGAACACACCAGGAAAGCCTACCATCTGTTCCAAAGTCATAAAAGAGGAACTGCAGTAAACTAAGATTGGAAGGTAATTTCCTTAAACTGATAAAGAGGAACAGTCAAAATCTGTATCACACATGATACTTAATGCCGAAATGCTACATTTTTTTTTTTTTTTAAAAGTTCTGGTCCAAGGCTTCACATGATGATACATTCCTGTGATGCCAGAACTCAGGAGGAGAAGGAGGTTGAGGAGTTTGAAGTTAGCCTAGGCTGCACAGAAAGAACTTACCTCCAAAACCAAAACCAAAACCAAAACCTGAATATAAATAATATCAGCCTGATTTATAATTGGGCACAAAGAAGTGTTAATATACGCATTCAGTGTTGCTCTAAAACCACAGCCACACAGTGAGGCACGATAAAGATCAAAGGGATTATGTCTAAAAACGAAGAAAGGAGCTGGGCTTGGTGACACATACCTGTAATCCCAGTTCTCAGAAGACCGAGGCAGGAGGATTCCCAAAAGTCTGAGACCAGCCTGAGCTACAAAGCCAGTATCAGGACAGCCAGGGCTGCATCGCCCTATCCAAAACAAACGGTAACTAAATGGTTACTTCTAGACAATGCTGATTTCAACATAGAAAATGTAAGACAACCTATAAGACATTGGCAATTTATTAAACGTTTCGTATGGATGGCATAGATTGCTGTATACACAATTCCCAGACATTTAGAGACTACTACAGCATTCCAGACTTTGATCAACTTGTGAGCAGAAGAGATAAGGATCCTGCCTTCAAAGTTCACAGTCTGGTGGAGGAGATAGGCAGTTAAAATGGTATCACACTGAGATTAGTGTCCCCACAGGGGGACCTGCAGGGTTCTAGGAGTCTCTAATCTAAAATAGGGAGAGCGTCCAACAGAGCTTCCCAAAGGACTTGGGACACCACTGAGGTTTGGCAGCTGAGAAGGGGTCATGCAAAGATCCCAAGGAAGAGTATGCTGAATGAGTGCCACTTGGGGTGTGAAAGGCAGGGTGCGGCTTGAGGGAAGGAGAGTTTGAAGGCCTGAGAGGAGGAGAGAGAAGGGAGGTGGCAGGTGAAGGACCTTGAAAGCCTTGGTAAGTAGTTAGGAGTGCTATCCCAAGGACCTGGCAAGCCATCCAAACAGTTTATATTTTAGAAAAACAGCCGTGCCTGCAATGTAGGGAGTGAGTGTGGAGAGCAGGAGCCAGGCTGATGCTAAAGAGACAGATGATGGGAGAGCAGAGAAATCTATGAAGAGATGAAGATGGCCGGCAGAAGGCTGGGAGGCAGCAAGTGCGTGAGATCTTCTCAGACAACAGGAGGAGCACAGGGCAGGGTAAATGGAAGCCCGAGAGAGCAGAGACAGTCATATTGTCCAAGACACCAAAAACTGGGAGGAAATGCACCCGGATTGTTGAAATTCCCTCTGAGTTGCAAAATCATACGGCTTTTGTGTCCTTGTCTGTTTTTAAAAGTTTTCTATTAAGTAGAGTGCTTTTAGCATCAAGAAATGAATTACTGTTTTATTTCTCCAAACATTATTCCATAGAGCTCGGCTCTCAGTGAGAACAGCTTATTACAGCCCATGCTAACAGAATATTCTCTCGGGGAAAATGGTTCGTTCTTCATTGGTAGTTTCGGGTGGCAACTCGTAATCCCTCAGGACTTGGTGTTTTAGAAGCTTGCAAATCACATGAAAAAGCAGGGAGAGCTCGGGCTTCACAGAAGCAGGGACCTTGATTGCTAACACTTAGCAGGCTTGGGAAACCTCTTAATCTCCTTGGAAATACCAACTATCACTCTCTCCGTGCCAAGTGGGATAAAGAATAATAAAGCGCTCTGCAAACGCACACTGACATCAGCAGTCACGTGGTACCGCCAGCCAAGAACTACAGAAAAGCTCCTCCTGGCATGACCCTCAAAATCAACCCTCCACAGCTGCCTTTCCACGCATCATTGTTCTTTGAAACACTCCCATCAGGGCTTGGAGAGATGACTCAGTTCTTAAGAGCCCCTTGATGCTCTTGCAAAAGACCCAAGTTCAGTTCCTGGCACTCCAGTCAGGCTGCCCATATAAGGGTCTGTATCTGCAGATCCAGAAAGGTTGACACACCCTCTGGCCTCTGCAGGCACCTGCTCTGTATACACCAGAGACACACATATGTATGCATAATTAAACATAAAATTAAAAATAAAAGCAACCTGCTTAAAAACTCCAGTGATGTTTAATTTCAAATCTCACCCTGACTGGATTTGTTATGGGTCTACGGCATGAGTGGGGCTTACATTCTCCTGTGTCCCTGGGGGAAGTTTCCAAAGAGGATTAATTGAGAGGGCAAACTCCCCTGAAATACAGGCACCACCCCTGAACGCAAAGGGAAGGCCCCAGAAAGCCAGGAGTACTAACATCCCCAATGTTCTGCTTACATGTCCCTCCAGACATGAACAAGCAGCCAGACTTCCCTCACGAAAACGGGAGCCCGCTAAACCTTTTCTCCTGTAAGGTGTTTCTCCTCTGGTATTTGTTTACAGCAATAAGGAATAACTGCAATTCTCTTTCTCAGCAAGCCATACCCTTGATTATCGGCAAGGCCAGAGAGAGGGGTGGAGCATATTTCTAAGATGCCTTTAGAAGGTGCCTGATGAGCCCGCATTGCCTGAATTTCACCCTCATCCGGGATAACTGTGACCTGTATTATATTCACCTTCAGGAACTTCGGTATTTCACTGTGATGAAGAAGACCAGTGACGAGAGGGAACATGCTTGCTTTATTCTCACTCTTAGTATTGGAAGGATTTCTATTTCTGTCCATCAAGCATCGCGCTGGCTTTGCATTTGAGATCGTCTATCAGATTGAGAATGTTCTCCTTTATTCCTGCTTACAGACACTGTGGTGATTGGGAGGGATTTTGTTGTTCTTACTTTTAGACAGTGTCTCATATACAAGATTACTCTTGGATGCCTAAACTTCTGCCCCTTGTCTCATGTGCTGCCCCCCCCCCACACAGAGAGGGGGGAGGAGAGAGAGGGAGAGGGGAGAGGGAGAGGGAGACCCCCAAACCCAAAACACAACAAAAACACCCGAGCATGTTCTGTTCTGAAAGCTATACCAGGCAGGCCTTTGGCTGCTGCCATGAACACTGAGAGAGCAACGTAAGAGGAGGAATGATTTATTTGAGCTCATGGTCTCAGGGGTCTCAGTCCATAGCTGGCTTTCTCCACTGCTCTGGAATTGCAGTAAAGCACATCATGGTGGCACATGTGAGGTAGAACAAAAGTGTTTGCCTCATGGTGACCAGGAAAGGAGGAGCCGGGAAGGGCTGGAGACAAGGTGTCCTTCAAAGGCACACCAGCAGTGACCTACTTCCTCCAAAGGGTCCACTTCCTAAATTAGTCAAGAACCGAGCTTTTGACATACAAGTTGGGGGTGACATTTCCACACAGAGGCTGTTAATCCATTCCATTTCTTTAGTAGGTAGAGATCTGCTCACATTGTCTGACTTTAAGGAGCTGACATCTGACATCTCAATATTGAAGAGGCTGAGGGAGGAGGATTCTTGTAAGTTAGGCTGGAGATCACCTCTGGAGACACAGCAATGCTACGGATAAAAGAAACAAAAGACAAAATAAGAGTGCTGCTTCTTCTTGTGTGACGTCTAGCACATGGCTTTCAACGACTGTCCCATTTGTTAGCAAATAGTAGTTGATAACATTTGTTGAGATAGAGTTTCCCCAAGTAGCTTAGGTTAGCCTCTAACTCCAGATCCTTCTGCCTCAGTCTCCTATGTTAGGATTACAGGTGTGCACTGCTACCACTTGGCTCTCCTTGCTTGTATGGTTTTATTGTGTAATTGTGTGTGAGCATGCCTGAGCACATGTTAGCAGGTGCCCAAGGAGTTTGGAAGAGCGTGTCAGATCTCTTGGAGCTGGAGTTAACGTGTTTGTTAGCCTAATAGTCTCCTTGTTGTACTTTGCATGTTCCTATCATCTATGGTCATGTCTCTCCCCTGTCTCATTTCATTCATTTGTAATTTGTATACTCTCATTTTTTCAACTAGCCTGGTTAGAAGCTTAGCGATTGTATCGGTCTTCCCACAGATCGACGACTTCCCCCCTATTGATTTCTATAGCATGGCCATCTAATTAGTGCTTATTTTTTTATTTACCCCTCTTATTTTGGATTCCATCTGCTACTTGTTTTCTTAGCTTCCTAAAATAGAAGCTTCAGCCATTGATTTGGATCTTTTTCTGTTCTCATGTCTGTCTGCAGCTCTGTAAAGCTTCCTCTGAGCACTGCTTTCGCGGCTTCTCACAATTTTCGCTAAATATATTTTCATTTATTTCAAAGTATTTAAAATTTATCTTGCTGGCTGGAGAAACAGTTCTGAGCATATACTGCTCTTTCAGAGGACGCGAGTTTGGTTCCCTGCTCCCACATCAGACACTCATAGCTGCCTGTTAACTCCAGCTCCAGGGCATCTGATGCCCTCTCCTGGCCTCCTCAGGTACCTACACTCTTGTTCACATACCCCAACACACACACACACACACACACACACACACACACACACACACACACACACCACATAAACAAAAACAAATATTTAAAATATAATTTTTTTCTCTTGAGATTACTTCTTTAACCCAAGTGTTTTTTAGAAGTACATTGTTCAGCCTGTAAATATTGTGACATTTTTCTTTTTGTTACTGCTAGTGATCAATATCATGGTGGTCTGAGAGGACACTTTGTGGGATTTCTAGCTGTAAAGTTTTGGAGGTATGTTTTATGGCCAGAATGTGGTTTGTTTTGGTGAGTGTGTGTCCCATATGCTTGGGAAGAATGTACATCTTCCTGCTGTTCAATGAAGTGATCTAAAGATGTCAATTGATATGGTTGTTAAGTAAAACTATGGCCTGGTTTCTGTCTTCCTGCTGGATTTGTCCATTTCCGGTAGACAGGTGATGGAGTTTCCAATCATAAGAGCAAACTCACTCATTGTGGTAGTTTGAATGTGATTGACCCCCATAAGCTCATAGTGAGTGGCACTATTAGGAGGTGTGACACTGTTGGGGTGGGGATAGCCTTGTTGGAGGAAGTGTGTCACTGTGGGGGTGGACTTTGAGGTCTTATATATACTCAAGCCATGCTCAGTGACTTGGACCACTTCCTTTTGCCTGCAGATCAAGATGTAGAACTCTCAGCTCCTTCTCCAGCACCACGTCTGCCCACATGCCATCATGTTACGCCATGACGACAATGGACTAAACCCCTGAAACTGTAAGCTAGCCCCAATGAAATGTTTTTCCTTTATAAGAGTTGTGGTCATGGTGTCTCTTCACGGCAAAAGAAACCCTAACGAAGACACCCATTTACTGCTCCTGGCAAATCTGTCTTTAACACCTCATACTGTTGGGTGCAGACACATTAAGAGACAGTATGCCTTCTTAGAAACTTGATTTTCATCATTATGCACGTATTCTCTTTAACCTTGATGCCTGTTGTGGTTTGAACGTAAAACAGCAGAAGCAAAGTGTCGGGGGGGGGGGGGGGTGATGTAATTATAATGTTAAAAATGATTATTATTGAAAAAACAGCCCTAAGGGCTAACGTGTGGAAAGCTTGGTCTGCAGCTGGTGCTGTGGCGAGGTAAGTGTACACAGTTGAATGTGCTATTAGAAGATAGTCTCATTGGAGGAGGTTCTCACTGAGATATGCCTTTGAAGTATATGTCCTATTCTGGGGCCCCCTTTGCCCCTCTGCTTCCTGGATGCCAGCAAGAGAACAGACGTCTCCCACCATGCCTTCTACTGTGATGTCTTTGCCTTGTCAGGTTTGAAAGCAATGGTCTGAAATCTTGAGCTGGAATAAACCCTTCCCCTTCTGTGTTAGGAAACTTGTCACCG